>NW_027189198.1:265000-277500 GCF_040958095.1 Procambarus clarkii
AGGGGTCAGTCTGCAATTTTCGTCAAGCCACTGTCAATGTGAGAGAACTCGTGTCCAGCTTATAAGCCTATACTTGCATAAACCACAAGTGAAGATAAACAATCTTTGGACAACACCCACCAGTGGGACTCGAACCCAGAAAGCACAACTACCTTCCAGTAGCTGGCATAACTAGTATGCTTTAACCCACTACGCCATCAGACCTTACAAAAGAAGTAGATAGTTCGAGATATATATATCTCAAACATCTCTACCTCCCGAAGGCACCAGATGAGTGAGGGGTCAGTCTGCAATTTTCGTCAAGCCACTGTCAATGTGAGAGAACTCGTGTCCAGCTTATAAGCCTATACTTGCATAAACCACAAGTGAAGATAAACAATCTTTGGACAACACCCACCAGTGGGACTCGAACCCAGAAAGCACAACTACCTTCCAGTAGCTGGCATAACTAGTATGGTTTAACCCACTACGCCATCAGACCTTACAAAAGAAGTAGATAGTTCGAGATATATATATCTCAAACATCTCTACCTCCCGAAGGCACCAGATGAGTGAGGGGTCAGTCTGCAATTTTCGTCAAGCCACTGTCAATGTGAGAGAACTCGTGTCCAGCTTATAAGCCTATACTTGCATAAACCACAAGTGAAGATAAACAATCTTTGGACAACACCCACCAGTGGGACTCGAACCCAGAAAGCACAACTACCTTCCAGTAGCTGGCATAACTAGTATGCTTTAACCCACTACGCCATCAGACCTTACAAAAGAAGTAGATAGTTCGAGATATATATATCTCAAACATCTCTACCTCCCGAAGGCACCAGATGAGTGAGGGGTCAGTCTGCAATTTTCGTCAAGCCACTGTCAATGTGAGAGAACTCGTGTCCAGCTTATAAGCCTATACTTGCATAAACCACAAGTGAAGATAAACAATCTTTGGACAACACCCACCAGTGGGACTCGAACCCAGAAAGCACAACTACCTTCCAGTAGCTGGCATAACTAGTATGCTTTAACCCACTACGCCATCAGACCTTACAAAAGAAGTAGATAGTTCGAGATATATATATCTCAAACATCTCTACCTCCCGAAGGCACCAGATGAGTGAGGGGTCAGTCTGCAATTTTCGTCAAGCCACTGTCAATGTGAGAGAACTCGTGTCCAGCTTATAAGCCTATACTTGCATAAACCACAAGTGAAGATAAACAATCTTTGGACAACACCCACCAGTGGGACTCGAACCCAGAAAGCACAACTACCTTCCAGTAGCTGGCATAACTAGTATGCTTTAACCCACTACGCCATCAGACCTTACAAAAGAAGTAGATAGTTCGAGATATATATATCTCAAACATCTCTACCTCCCGAAGGCACCAGATGAGTGAGGGGTCAGTCTGCAATTTTCGTCAAGCCACTGTCAATGTGAGAGAACTCGTGTCCAGCTTATAAGCCTATACTTGCATAAACCACAAGTGAAGATAAACAATCTTTGGACAACACCCACCAGTGGGACTCGAACCCAGAAAGCACAACTACCTTCCAGTAGCTGGCATAACTAGTATGCTTTAACCCACTACGCCATCAGACCTTACAAAAGAAGTAGATAGTTCGAGATATATATATCTCAAACATCTCTACCTCCCGAAGGCACCAGATGAGTGAGGGGTCAGTCTGCAATTTTCGTCAAGCCACTGTCAATGTGAGAGAACTCGTGTCCAGCTTATAAGCCTATACTTGCATAAACCACAAGTGAAGATAAACAATCTTTGGACAACACCCACCAGTGGGACTCGAACCCAGAAAGCACAACTACCTTCCAGTAGCTGGCATAACTAGTATGCTTTAACCCACTACGCCATCAGACCTTACAAAAGAAGTAGATAGTTCGAGATATATATATCTCAAACATCTCTACCTCCCGAAGGCACCAGATGAGTGAGGGGTCAGTCTGCAATTTTCGTCAAGCCACTGTCAATGTGAGAGAACTCGTGTCCAGCTTATAAGCCTATACTTGCATAAACCACAAGTGAAGATAAACAATCTTTGGACAACACCCACCAGTGGGACTCGAACCCAGAAAGCACAACTACCTTCCAGTAGCTGGCATAACTAGTATGCTTTAACCCACTACGCCATCAGACCTTACAAAAGAAGTAGATAGTTCGAGATATATATATCTCAAACATCTCTACCTCCCGAAGGCACCAGATGAGTGAGGGGTCAGTCTGCAATTTTCGTCAAGCCACTGTCAATGTGAGAGAACTCGTGTCCAGCTTATAAGCCTATACTTGCATAAACCACAAGTGAAGATAAACAATCTTTGGACAACACCCACCAGTGGGACTCGAACCCAGAAAGCACAACTACCTTCCAGTAGCTGGCATAACTAGTATGCTTTAACCCACTACGCCATCAGACCTTACAAAAGAAGTAGATAGTTCGAGATATATATATCTCAAACATCTCTACCTCCCGAAGGCACCAGATGAGTGAGGGGTCAGTCTGCAATTTTCGTCAAGCCACTGTCAATGTGAGAGAACTCGTGTCCAGCTTATAAGCCTATACTTGCATAAACCACAAGTGAAGATAAACAATCTTTGGACAACACCCACCAGTGGGACTCGAACCCAGAAAGCACAACTACCTTCCAGTAGCTGGCATAACTAGTATGCTTTAACCCACTACGCCATCAGACCTTACAAAAGAAGTAGATAGTTCGAGATATATATATCTCAAACATCTCTACCTCCCGAAGGCACCAGATGAGTGAGGGGTCAGTCTGCAATTTTCGTCAAGCCACTGTCAATGTGAGAGAACTCGTGTCCAGCTTATAAGCCTATACTTGCATAAACCACAAGTGAAGATAAACAATCTTTGGACAACACCCACCAGTGGGACTCGAACCCAGAAAGCACAACTACCTTCCAGTAGCTGGCATAACTAGTATGCTTTAACCCACTACGCCATCAGACCTTACAAAAGAAGTAGATAGTTCGAGATATATATATCTCAAACATCTCTACCTCCCGAAGGCACCAGATGAGTGAGGGGTCAGTCTGCAATTTTCGTCAAGCCACTGTCAATGTGAGAGAACTCGTGTCCAGCTTATAAGCCTATACTTGCATAAACCACAAGTGAAGATAAACAATCTTTGGACAACACCCACCAGTGGGACTCGAACCCAGAAAGCACAACTACCTTCCAGTAGCTGGCATAACTAGTATGCTTTAACCCACTACGCCATCAGACCTTACAAAAGAAGTAGATAGTTCGAGATATATATATCTCAAACATCTCTACCTCCCGAAGGCACCAGATGAGTGAGGGGTCAGTCTGCAATTTTCGTCAAGCCACTGTCAATGTGAGAGAACTCGTGTCCAGCTTATAAGCCTATACTTGCATAAACCACAAGTGAAGATAAACAATCTTTGGACAACACCCACCAGTGGGACTCGAACCCAGAAAGCACAACTACCTTCCAGTAGCTGGCATAACTAGTATGCTTTAACCCACTACGCCATCAGACCTTACAAAAGAAGTAGATAGTTCGAGATATATATATCTCAAACATCTCTACCTCCCGAAGGCACCAGATGAGTGAGGGGTCAGTCTGCAATTTTCGTCAAGCCACTGTCAATGTGAGAGAACTCGTGTCCAGCTTATAAGCCTATACTTGCATAAACCACAAGTGAAGATAAACAATCTTTGGACAACACCCACCAGTGGGACTCGAACCCAGAAAGCACAACTACCTTCCAGTAGCTGGCATAACTAGTATGCTTTAACCCACTACGCCATCAGACCTTACAAAAGAAGTAGATAGTTCGAGATATATATATCTCAAACATCTCTACCTCCCGAAGGCACCAGATGAGTGAGGGGTCAGTCTGCAATTTTCGTCAAGCCACTGTCAATGTGAGAGAACTCGTGTCCAGCTTATAAGCCTATACTTGCATAAACCACAAGTGAAGATAAACAATCTTTGGACAACACCCACCAGTGGGACTCGAACCCAGAAAGCACAACTACCTTCCAGTAGCTGGCATAACTAGTATGCTTTAACCCACTACGCCATCAGACCTTACAAAAGAAGTAGATAGTTCGAGATATATATATCTCAAACATCTCTACCTCCCGAAGGCACCAGATGAGTGAGGGGTCAGTCTGCAATTTTCGTCAAGCCACTGTCAATGTGAGAGAACTCGTGTCCAGCTTATAAGCCTATACTTGCATAAACCACAAGTGAAGATAAACAATCTTTGGACAACACCCACCAGTGGGACTCGAACCCAGAAAGCACAACTACCTTCCAGTAGCTGGCATAACTAGTATGCTTTAACCCACTACGCCATCAGACCTTACAAAAGAAGTAGATAGTTCGAGATATATATATCTCAAACATCTCTACCTCCCGAAGGCACCAGATGAGTGAGGGGTCAGTCTGCAATTTTCGTCAAGCCACTGTCAATGTGAGAGAACTCGTGTCCAGCTTATAAGCCTATACTTGCATAAACCACAAGTGAAGATAAACAATCTTTGGACAACACCCACCAGTGGGACTCGAACCCAGAAAGCACAACTACCTTCCAGTAGCTGGCATAACTAGTATGCTTTAACCCACTACGCCATCAGACCTTACAAAAGAAGTAGATAGTTCGAGATATATATATCTCAAACATCTCTACCTCCCGAAGGCACCAGATGAGTGAGGGGTCAGTCTGCAATTTTCGTCAAGCCACTGTCAATGTGAGAGAACTCGTGTCCAGCTTATAAGCCTATACTTGCATAAACCACAAGTGAAGAATAAACAATCTTTGGACAACACCCACCAGTGGGACTCGAACCCAGAAAGCACAACTACCTTCCAGTAGCTGGCATAACTAGTATGCTTTAACCCACTACGCCATCAGACCTTACAAAAGAAGTAGATAGTTCGAGATATATATATCTCAAACATCTCTACCTCCCGAAGGCACCAGATGAGTGAGGGGTCAGTCTGCAATTTTCGTCAAGCCACTGTCAATGTGAGAGAACTCGTGTCCAGCTTATAAGCCTATACTTGCATAAACCACAAGTGAAGATAAACAATCTTTGGACAACACCCACCAGTGGGACTCGAACCCAGAAAGCACAACTACCTTCCAGTAGCTGGCATAACTAGTATGCTTTAACCCACTACGCCATCAGACCTTACAAAAGAAGTAGATAGTTCGAGATATATATATCTCAAACATCTCTACCTCCCGAAGGCACCAGATGAGTGAGGGGTCAGTCTGCAATTTTCGTCAAGCCACTGTCAATGTGAGAGAACTCGTGTCCAGCTTATAAGCCTATACTTGCATAAACCACAAGTGAAGATAAACAATCTTTGGACAACACCCACCAGTGGGACTCGAACCCAGAAAGCACAACTACCTTCCAGTAGCTGGCATAACTAGTATGCTTTAACCCACTACGCCATCAGACCTTACAAAAGAAGTAGATAGTTCGAGATATATATATCTCAAACATCTCTACCTCCCGAAGGCACCAGATGAGTGAGGGGTCAGTCTGCAATTTTCGTCAAGCCACTGTCAATGTGAGAGAACTCGTGTCCAGCTTATAAGCCTATACTTGCATAAACCACAAGTGAAGATAAACAATCTTTGGACAACACCCACCAGTGGGACTCGAACCCAGAAAGCACAACTACCTTCCAGTAGCTGGCATAACTAGTATGCTTTAACCCACTACGCCATCAGACCTTACAAAAGAAGTAGATAGTTCGAGATATATATATCTCAAACATCTCTACTCCCGAAGGCACCAGATGAGTGAGGGGTCAGTCTGCAATTTTTCGTCAAGCCACTGTCAATGTGAGAGAACTCGTGTCCAGCTTATAAGCCTATACTTGCATAAACCACAAGTGAAGATAAACAATCTTTGGACAACACCCACCAGTGGGACTCGAACCCAGAAAGCACAACTACCTTCCAGTAGCTGGCATAACTAGTATGCTTTAACCCACTACGCCATCAGACCTTACAAAAGAAGTAGATAGTTCGAGATATATATATCTCAAACATCTCTACCTCCCGAAGGCACCAGATGAGTGAGGGGTCAGTCTGCAATTTTCGTCAAGCCACTGTCAATGTGAGAGAACTCGTGTCCAGCTTATAAGCCTATACTTGCATAAACCACAAGTGAAGATAAACAATCTTTGGACAACACCCACCAGTGGGACTCGAACCCAGAAAGCACAACTACCTTCCAGTAGCTGGCATAACTAGTATGCTTTAACCCACTACGCCATCAGACCTTACAAAAGAAGTAGATAGTTTCGAGATATATATATCTCAAACATCTCTACCTCCCGAAGGCACCAGATGAGTGAGGGGTCAGTCTGCAATTTTCGTCAAGCCACTGTCAATGTGAGAGAACTCGTGTCCAGCTTATAAGCCTATACTTGCATAAACCACAAGTGAAGATAAACAATCTTTGGACAACACCCACCAGTGGGACTCGAACCCAGAAAAGCACAACTACCTTCCAGTAGCTGGCATAACTAGTATGCTTTAACCCACTACGCCATCAGACCTTACAAAAGAAGTAGATAGTTCGAGATATATATATCTCAAACATCTCTACCTCCCGAAGGCACCAGATGAGTGAGGGGTCAGTCTGCAATTTTCGTCAAGCCACTGTCAATGTGAGAGAACTCGGTGTCCAGCTTATAAGCCTATACTTGCATAAACCACAAGTGAAGATAAACAATCTTTGGACAACACCCACCAGTGGGACTCGAACCCAGAAAGCACAACTACCTTCCAGTAGCTGGCATAACTAGTATGCTTTAACCCACTAGACGCCATCAGACCTTACAAAAGAAGTAGATAGTTCGAGATATATATATCTCAAACATCTCTACCTCCCGAAGGCACCAGATGAGTGAGGGGTCAGTCTGCAATTTTCGTCAAGCCACTGTCAATGTGAGAGAACTCGTGTCCAGCTTATAAGCCTATACTTGCATAACCACAAGTGAAGATAAACAATCTTTGGACAACACCCACCAGTGGGACTCGAACCCAGAAAGCACAACTACCTTCCAGTAGCTGGCATAACTAGTATGCTTTAACCCACTACGCCATCAGACCTTACAAAAGAAGTAGATAGTTCGAGATATATATATCTCAAACATCTCTACCTCCCGAAGGCACCAGATGAGTGAGGGGTCAGTCTGCAATTTTCGTCAAGCCACTGTCAATGTGAGAGAACTCGTGTCCAGCTTATAAGCCTATACTTGCATAAACCACAAGTGAAGATAAACAATCTTTGGACAACACCCACCAGTGGGACTCGAACCCAGAAAGCACAACTACCTTCCAGTAGCTGGCATAACTAGTATGCTTTAACCCACTACGCCATCAGACCTTACAAAAAGAAGTAGATAGTTCGAGATATATATATCTCAAACATCTCTACCTCCCGAAGGCACCAGATGAGTGAGGGGTCAGTCTGCAATTTCGTCAAGCCACTGTCAATGTGAGAGAACTCGTGTCCAGCTTATAAGCCTATACTTGCATAAACCACAAGTGAAGATAAACAATCTTTGGACAACACCCACCAGTGGGACTCGAACCCAGAAAGCACAACTACCTTCCAGTAGCTGGCATAACTAGTATGCTTTAACCCACTACGCCATCAGACCTTACAAAAGAAGTAGATAGTTCGAGATATATATATCTCAAACATCTCTACCTCCCGAAGGCACCAGATGAGTGAGGGGTCAGTCTGCAATTTTCGTCAAGCCACTGTCAATGTGAGAGAACTCGTGTCCAGCTTATAAGCCTATACTTGCATAAACCACAAGTGAAGATAAACAATCTTTGGACAACACCCACCAGTGGGACTCGAACCCAGAAAGCACAACTACCTTCCAGTAGCTGGCATAACTAGTATGCTTTAACCCACTACGCCATCAGACCTTACAAAAGAAGTAGATAGTTCGAGATATATATATCTCAAACATCTCTACCTCCCGAAGGCACCAGATGAGTGAGGGGTCAGTCTGCAATTTTCGTCAAGCCACTGTCAATGTGAGAGAACTCGTGTCCAGATTATAAGCCTATACTTGCATAAACCACAAGTGAAGATAAACAATCTTTGGACAACACCCACCAGTGGGACTCGAACCCAGAAAGCACAACTACCTTCCAGTAGCTGGCATAACTAGTATGCTTTAACCCACTACGCCATCAGACCTTACAAAAGAAGTAGATAGTTCGAGATATATATATCTCAAACATCTCTACCTCCCGAAGGCACCAGATGAGTGAGGGGTCAGTCTGCAATTTTCGTCAAGCCACTGTCAATGTGAGAGAACTCGTGTCCAGCTTATAAGCCTATACTTGCATAAACCACAAGTGAAGATAAACAATCTTTGGACAACACCCACCAGTGGGACTCGAACCCAGAAAGCACAACTACCTTCCAGTAGCTGGCATAACTAGTATGCTTTAACCCACTACGCCATCAGACCTTACAAAAGAAGTAGATAGTTCGAGATATATATATCTCAAACATCTCTACCTCCCGAAGGCACCAGATGAGTGAGGGGTCAGTCTGCAATTTTCGTCAAGCCACTGTCAATGTGAGAGAACTCGTGTCCAGATTATAAGCCTATACTTGCATAAACCACAAGTGAAGATAAACAATCTTTGGACAACACCCACCGAGTGGGACTCGAACCCAGAAAGCACAACTACCTTCCAGTAGCTGGCATAACTAGTATGCTTTAACCCACTACGCCATCAGACCTTACAAAAGAAGTAGATAGTTCGAGATATATATATCTCAAACATCTCTACCTCCCGAAGGCACCAGATGAGTGAGGGGTCAGTCTGCAATTTTCGTCAAGCCACTGTCAATGTGAGAGAAACTCGTGTCCAGCTTATAAGCCTATACTTGCATAAACCACAAGTGAAGATAAACAATCTTTGGACAACACCCACCAGTGGGACTCGAACCCAGAAAGCACAACTACCTTCCAGTAGTTGCAAGTATAGGCTTATAAGCTGGACACGAGTTCTCTCACATTGACAGTGGCTTGACGAAAATTGCAGACTGACCCCTCACTCATCTGGTGCCTTCGGGAGGTAGAGATGTTTGAGATATATATATCTCGAACTATCTACTTCTTTTGTAAGGTCTGATGGCGTAGTGGGTTAAAGCATACTAGTTATGCCAGCTACTGGAAGGTAGTTGTGCTTTCTGGGTTCGAGTCCCACTGGTGGGTGTTGTCCAAAGATTGTTTATCTTCACTTGTGGTTTATGCAAGTATAGGCTTATAAGCTGGACACGAGTTCTCTCACATTGACAGTGGCTTGACGAAAATTGCAGACTGACCCCTCACTCATCTGGTGCCTTCGGGAGGTAGAGATGTTTGAGATATATATATCTCGAACTATCTACTTCTTTTGTAAGGTCTGATGGCGTAGTGGGTTAAAGCATACTAGTTATGCCAGCTACTGGAAGGTAGTTGTGCTTTCTGGGTTCGAGTCCCACTGGTGGGTGTTGTCCAAAGATTGTTTATCTTCACTTGTGGTTTATGCAAGTATAGGCTTATAAGCTGGACACGAGTTCTCTCACATTGACAGTGGCTTGACGAAAATTGCAGACTGACCCCTCACTCATCTGGTGCCTTCGGGAGGTAGAGATGTTTGAGATATATATATCTCGAACTATCTACTTCTTTTGTAAGGTCTGATGGCGTAGTGGGTTAAAGCATACTAGTTATGCCAGCTACTGGAAGGTAGTTGTGCTTTCTGGGTTCGAGTCCCACTGGTGGGTGTTGTCCAAAGATTGTTTATCTTCACTTGTGGTTTATGCAAGTATAGGCTTATAAGCTGGACACGAGTTCTCTCACATTGACAGTGGCTTGACGAAAATTGCAGACTGACCCCTCACTCATCTGGTGCCTTCGGGAGGTAGAGATGTTTGAGATATATATATCTCGAACTATCTACTTCTTTTGTAAGGTCTGATGGCGTAGTGGGTTAAAGCATACTAGTTATGCCAGCTACTGGAAGGTAGTTGTGCTTTCTGGGTTCGAGTCCCACTGGTGGGTGTTGTCCAAAGATTGTTTATCTTCACTTGTGGTTTATGCAAGTATAGGCTTATAAGCTGGACACGAGTTCTCTCACATTGACAGTGGCTTGACGAAAATTGCAGACTGACCCCTCACTCATCTGGTGCCTTCGGGAGGTAGAGATGTTTGAGATATATATATCTCGAACTATCTACTTCTTTTGTAAGGTCTGATGGCGTAGTGGGTTAAAGCATACTAGTTATGCCAGCTACTGGAAGGTAGTTGTGCTTTCTGGGTTCGAGTCCCACTGGTGGGTGTTGTCCAAAGATTGTTTATCTTCACTTGTGGTTTATGCAAGTATAGGCTTATAAGCTGGACACGAGTTCTCTCACATTGACAGTGGCTTGACGAAAATTGCAGACTGACCCCTCACTCATCTGGTGCCTTCGGGAGGTAGAGATGTTTGAGGTATATATATCTCGAACTATCTACTTCTTTTGTAAGGTCTGATGGCGTAGTGGGTTAAAGCATACTAGTTATGCCAGCTACTGGAAGGTAGTTGTGCTTTCTGGGTTCGAGTCCCACTGGTGGGTGTTGTCCAAAGATTGTTTATCTTCACTTGTGGTTTATGCAAGTATAGGCTTATAAGCTGGACACGAGTTCTCTCACATTGACAGTGGCTTGACGAAAATTGCAGACTGACCCCTCACTCATCTGGTGCCTTCGGGAGGTAGAGATGTTTGAGATATATATATCTCGAACTATCTACTTCTTTTGTAAGGTCTGATGGCGTAGTGGGTTAAAGCATACTAGTTATGCCAGCTACTGGAAGGTAGTTGTGCTTTCTGGGTTCGAGTCCCACTGGTGGGTGTTGTCCAAAGATTGTTTATCTTCACTTGTGGTTTATGCAAGTATAGGCTTATAAGCTGGACACGAGTTCTCTCACATTGACAGTGGCTTGACGAAAATTGCAGACTGACCCCTCACTCATCTGGTGCCTTCGGGAGGTAGAGATGTTTGAGATATATATATCTCGAACTATCTACTTCTTTTGTAAGGTCTGATGGCGTAGTGGGTTAAAGCATACTAGTTATGCCAGCTACTGGAAGGTAGTTGTGCTTTCTGGGTTCGAGTCCCACTGGTGGGTGTTGTCCAAAGATTGTTTATCTTCACTTGTGGTTTATGCAAGTATAGGCTTATAAGCTGGACACGAGTTCTCTCACATTGACAGTGGCTTGACGAAAATTGCAGACTGACCCCTCACTCATCTGGTGCCTTCGGGAGGTAGAGATGTTTGAGATATATATATCTCGAACTATCTACTTCTTTTGTAAGGTCTGATGGCGTAGTGGGTTAAAGCATACTAGTTATGCCAGCTACTGGAAGGTAGTTGTGCTTTCTGGGTTCGAGTCCCACTGGTGGGTGTTGTCCAAAGATTGTTTATCTTCACTTGTGGTTTATGCAAGTATAGGCTTATAAGCTGGACACGAGTTCTCTCACATTGACAGTGGCTTGACGAAAATTGCAGACTGACCCCTCACTCATCTGGTGCCTTCGGGAGGTAGAGATGTTTGAGATATATATATCTCGAACTATCTACTTCTTTTGTAAGGTCTGATGGCGTAGTGGGTTAAAGCATACTAGTTATGCCAGCTACTGGAAGGTAGTTGTGCTTTCTGGGTTCGAGTCCCACTGGTGGGTGTTGTCCAAAGATTGTTTATCTTCACTTGTGGTTTATGCAAGTATAGGCTTATAAGCTGGACACGAGTTCTCTCACATTGACAGTGGCTTGACGAAAATTGCAGACTGACCCCTCACTCATCTGGTGCCTTCGGGAGGTAGAGATGTTTGAGATATATATATCTCGAACTATCTACTTCTTTTGTAAGGTCTGATGGCGTAGTGGGTTAAAGCATACTAGTTATGCCAGCTACTGGAAGGTAGTTGTGCTTTCTGGGTTCGAGTCCCACTGGTGGGTGTTGTCCAAAGATTGTTTATCTTCACTTGTGGTTTATGCAAGTATAGGCTTATAAGCTGGACACGAGTTCTCTCACATTGACAGTGGCTTGACGAAAATTGCAGACTGACCCCTCACTCATCTGGTGCCTTCGGGAGGTAGAGATGTTTGAGATATATATATCTCGAACTATCTACTTCTTTTGTAAGGTCTGATGGCGTAGTGGGTTAAAGCATACTAGTTATGCCAGCTACTGGAAGGTAGTTGTGCTTTCTGGGTTCGAGTCCCACTGGTGGGTGTTGTCCAAAGATTGTTTATCTTCACTTGTGGTTTATGCAAGTATAGGCTTATAAGCTGGACACGAGTTCTCTCACATTGACAGTGGCTTGACGAAAATTGCAGACTGACCCCTCACTCATCTGGTGCCTTCGGGAGGTAGAGATGTTTGAGATATATATATCTCGAACTATCTACTT
>NW_027189198.1:282500-331927 GCF_040958095.1 Procambarus clarkii
TCATGTAGCCTTCAATTATGTAACCTCTCCCATTCTATGATAGGGGTGACACAGGGCAGCATCCTTAGACCCCCTCCTATTTGTTATATACATCAATGATCTGCTTTATGTCTCTAACATGATTAAACCTGTATTGTTTGATGATACTACCATCATCTACTTAGTTGCTTTACAAGAATGTAAAATTTCAAGTCTGTACTCTCCCTCAATGTATTTTCTTGTATGTATAAAAAAAAATAATCAACACATAATAAATCGGTACTTACTAGATTTTTCGAAAGGAGAGCTTTCAGTTCTGTCTTGTCTTGGAGTTTGAGGGGAAGGTTTTGTACTCGGCCTGTAGATAGACTTGTTGGTCCCACAAGATTCTGTCAGGGGTGGAAGCGTATTAGCATTGTATAGAAAATATTTACAAAATAGTTTTAAATACATAAAACTACAAATAGTAATTATTGAATTATTACATTAGCTTATAGCTTTTATGAATGCATTAAAAAATTTTGTTTCACACAATGGAGCGACACCATTTAAAGTGTTTCCATCACCCTGAAGGCTGGTAAAAATATATTACATTAAAATCATACACAAGTACGTTACTATCTGTGTATGTAAATGTTTCTCCAGTTACTTAAAGCTTACCAGTTCTGTCTTGTCTAGGAGTTTGAGGGGAAGGTATTTTACTGGGCCTGTAGAGAGACTTGCTGGTCCCACATGATTCTGTCAGGGGTGGAAGCGTATTAGCATTGTATAGAAAATATTTACAAAATAGTTTTAAATACATAAAACTACAAATAGTAATTATTGAATTATTACATTAGCTTATAGCTTTTATGAATGCATTAAAAAATTTTGTTTCACACAATGGAGCGACACCATTTAAAGTGTTTCCATCACCCTGAAGGCAGGTAAAAATATATTACATTAAAATCATACACAAGTACGTTACTATCTGTGTATGTAAATGTTTCTCCAATTACTTAAAGCTTACCAGTTCTGTCTTGTCTAGGAGTTTGAGGGGAAGGTTTTG
The DNA here is from genome assembly GCF_040958095.1 of Procambarus clarkii. NCBI lineage: Eukaryota > Metazoa > Arthropoda > Malacostraca > Decapoda > Cambaridae > Procambarus > Procambarus clarkii. The sequence goes on from NW_027189198.1 coordinate 283,528, forward strand.
TACTCGGCCTGTAGATAGACTTGTTGGTCCCACAAGATTCTGTCAGGGGTGGAAGCGTATTAGCATTGTATAGAAAATATTTACAAAATAGTTTTAAATACATAAAACTACAAATAGTAATTATTGAATTATTACATTAGCTTATAGCTTTTATGAATGCATTAAAAAATTTTGTTTCACACAATGGAGCGACACCATTTAAAGTGTTTCCATCACCCTGAAGGCTGGTAAAAATATATTACATTAAAATCATACTCAAGTACGTTACTATCTGTGTATGTAAATGTTTCTCCAGTTACTTAAAGCTTACCAGTTCTGTCTTGTCTAGGAGTTTGAGGGGAAGGTTTTGTACTCGGCCTGTAGATAGACTTGTTGGTCCCACATGATTCTGTCAGGGGTGGAAGCGTATTAGCATTGTATAGAAAATATTTACAAAATAGTTTTAAATACATAAAACTACAAATAGTAATTATTGAATTATTACATTAGCTTATAGCTTTTATGAATGCATTAAAAAATTTTGTTTCACACAATGGAGCGACACCATTTAAAGTGTTTCCATCACCCTGAAGGCTGGTAAAAATATATTACATTAAAATCATACACAAGTACGTTACTATCTGTGTATGTAAATGTTTCTCCAGTTACTTAAAGCTTACCAGTTCTGTCTTGTCTAGGAGTTTGAGGGGAAGGTATTTTACTGGGCCTGCAGATAGACTTGCTGGTCCCACATGATTCTGTCAGGGGTGGAAGCGTATTAGCATTGTATAGAAAATATTTACCAAATAGTTTTAAATACAAAATAGTTCTGTCCAGTTCTGTCTTGTTCTGTTAAAAAGAAAACCATCATTCAAAAAGAAATAAAATGTTTTCAATTAAATTAAATTACCTGATTCCTGTATCATATTATTTTTATGTTCATCTAGAGTCAGCTTACACTCGGCAGTCTTTCGGGGCATGGAAACAGTTACTTTTCTTGGTGGTGAATCTTCACTGTCTGAAACAAAAACGTTTAATGCATTCAGAAAAACTATTAACATATATCTATATATATATTTTAATATATTACCTAGCAAAATATATTACCTAGTAAATAAGATTATTTCTTCCATTAAGCCAATCATGTTTCATTTTTTTAACAATTATTTTGAATAACTCTAAACATTCATTCCTACATACCTCTATCCACATCATTTGGTATTCTTCTGTATTTTACTGCCCTATGGTGATAACTTGTGTCTGTGTCACTTTCCATATTTGACGTTTCTTCTGCCTTTTTAAGGTGTTTTAGGGCAAGTTCCCAAGTACCTATAATAAAAATTAGAGTATATATAATTCATTATTACGAAACTTTGTATAACATCAAAACATTGAGAAATTTTTGATATAACCATATGAATCAATGCTTGTATTTAATTACTATCAATGGAATAAATCTTGCTGATGTTGAAACGTCTCCATTTCGATGGGTCTGGTATTTCTCCTCTTTTGGCTTTCGATGATTGGTTTTCACGTGGCCAATAGCCCACGTTTGATCCCTGGAAAGGGGACATATATTTGTAAATATATGTATATGTAAATGTATGTCTCATAAATCGAGGCCCCACTGTATTTCATATATTATATACATATATATCTCTAAATCTATCAACATATATCATATACACATATTTTAAATACTAATGTTTTAATTTTGCAAATAAACAATATATATATATATTGACTTACATCAGATGCACTAAACATCCATTTGATATGGATGATTGACAATTCTCCTTCTTCATCTTCCACAACGATGTATTTATTTTCAGATTCAGCCATCTACAAATTTAAACTGATTAGGGACATTTTCTGCAGCACATTATCAGTGTCTAAGAAAATAAGCAGTCACTAATTTTATATAGTACTAAACAACAATGTTAACCTTAATTCTAATATGTTATGATGGTGAACAATACTTTTTACTAAAGTTAAAAGTTTGCAATGTAAGCAAAGAGTATTCCTACAGCTTGCACAAGAATCAAAAACAATCACAAGAAACTTACTAGTCATAAATCATGTAGTATTGACAAGAAGATATAAGTACTTTCTGTTTTCTTGATTAACATTCCTCTGGTTGATGTGTTAATCCTATACACTTTTTTTAAAAAGTCCTTACGTGGATTAACATTGAAGGCCCCAAATATTCTTGAATCACAAGGACTAGTAAATATTGGGCTTTGAAAAGGATATACCCTAACAATGAAGTAATTTTCTTCACTTCTTCGGCTGTGTACAGTCCTTAACACTTCACAGCAATTATATCCAGGTAACGAATATACATTGTTAGGAAATTTATGAGAAATTTTATTATCTGGAGATGTTTTATAAATCATGGTATTTTCAGCCTCCTTTATTCTTTTTGTAATTTGGACAATTGGATTTTTACTTGATCTGACCATCTTTTTCAGCTGATGCAAATAATTTTCAAATGGAAAAGCTGAACAACTGTCAAGAGTACCATGTTCCTCAGCATCTGCTGTTAGGTGAATCAAACTGTGAACATTGTAGACTAGAAAATCTTTCCCATACAGATCACCACACCTTGATACAAAATTCAGCAAAAGGTCATGAGCATATTTGCCGTATTTTAAGGACATACATGTGGGCGAAACAAGAAAACTTATACCAACACTGAGAGTAAGGAAATGATCATACATCTCTTGGGGTAGAATACCTTTCAATACAAGCTTTCCTGTGTAGAGAAGAAACTGTCTGTATTCAGTTGCCTTCCATCTGTCAATTTCTTCCAAACCTCGTGGTTTACGTGCAAAAATATTGGGCACAAAATCTTTTATGCTCACCAATCTAGCACTAATTTCAGAAATCTGGCGGCTACATAATTTAAATGTGTTTTTCCGTATCCAGGTGACAAGAAGTCGCTTCATAACACCAAGGCACACCTGGTGCATATAGTCAATGGGAAACGCTGCAATTAAGTCTATGTTCAAGTCACAGAATGGTGATTTACCATGATGATGTTGCGAGTTAGATTGATTACGGAAGCGTGTGTCTGTTCTAATGGTTAAATTTGTTACTTCTGGATATGTCATTTTCCCCATCCAAGTACCTTTCTGTTCACATTTGTCACAGCCATAATAACCTGAAAACAGTTTTATGGACTTTACCATAGCCTTAGCAGGTGCATCACAAATTACACATTGTAATTTTATGTTGATAGTTCTGTTACCATACTGAATCCCATGCAACAAAAGGTCATCCATATCAGATATAAAATCATATAAGAAATTTAAATCACTTGGCTTAGAACGTCCATACATGAGGACAACTGGAAAGACTTTCAAAGGTGTAATATTCATTACTGCACAGAGAACTGGCCACAAAGCATCATTTTTGCTTCTAAATATAGGAAGGCCATCAATGTTACATGACAATAATAATTGTCTCAGTCCTTTTATAGTTGCTTTTGGATATCTACTTATGTTTTTTAACAGTTCCTCTTTTAACCCAAAGTAGACATATTTCATTCCAGATTTTTGCTGAGTTTCTATGTACCTTTCAGAACTGATTAGTGTCCGAGCTGTTTTTGGTAAGTAGTCAATTCCCATTTGCCTCAAAATTTTTAATAATTCATCAACAGCATTGTGTGTAACACCATTCTTGTTTACCCACTGAATTAATAAATTCTGTGGGTAAACAAGTGAATGATGATTATCATGGTCATCATTCTCCTCCTCACTTTGAGAATTAGATAATACATCATGAATATCAGTAAGATTCATGTGTAAATCATCAATTTCAGAGCCTAATCCATACTCTTGATTTGACTCAGCTTCAAAAGAACTAATGTCATTGTCTGACGACTCAATCTCTGAACTTGATGCTGCCTCAGTAAGATTAATGGGTTCACTAGTGTGTACAGCTGTATTTGGATGCATTTTGTGTATACATTTTAGCCTTCTTGATACTTGCATCCATCTGTTGTTGTATTGGAGTCGCTTTTTTCGCTTATACTCGTACATTCTGTTAAAGAGTGTCAAATTTCTACATTAGACTACCATATTACCTATATTATTGTTAATAATGTATTGACAGATGCAATATGTATTAAAATTCTAAAAATAAGTCATAAGTCAAATGTAACATATGGAAATAGAGGCATGCCAAAACAAAGACGTGCATAAATTCAAATTCTTATCGAAATAATTTCTAGTGATTATTATATAAATTATTCCATCAGTACTAGATCAAATATTCAATACCATCCTCCCATTGGAAAGAGTAATCATGTCCTGTTGGACATTAATTATATGTTGAGATATAATCTAAAAGAAAATAGGGACATTGAAATTGTTGTTAAACTCTATTTCAATAAAGGACACTATAGGGAACCTAGAACCCTGTATTACAAGTGTAAGTGATAATTTTGGAAAATTTAATTAAAGCTAATTGTGTAGGACACCTGGAGATATGGTGCCCATATCTAAAGAATCACATCAACTGGTAAAGGTATAGACTTGCCAATAAGTGGCTCCCAGGTTAGAGGCATAAAATGCCAAAACTAGATGGTAGAATAAAAAGAAGATATTGTAAAAGGTAACCAAACAAAGATGCCACAGAAATATTAGAAAATTAACTTAAGCAAGCAGCGTGGTAGACATGGTTGGAACAAGTTAGGTGAGAGGGTGGTGGAGGCCAAAACCATAATCATAATCATCTGTATCAAACCTTATTACAGGTAAAACCAGTAGGCAGTCTACTGTATTTTATCAAACCGTTATTAGTATAATAGATCTCGTTATAATTTTGCAAAAATAATGGCATTTACTATTTTTAAAAGATTATTAGCAAATTTACAGAAATGGTGCATTCGGAAGACAAAACCAATTTTTCACTTTTGACAATTGAGCACCTGCTACATCCAGATTCTAGGGAGGAAAGGAAGGACGATCTTACTGGATCCCATAGCCTCTCCGAGGCACAAACCAGGCTTTTACACAAACCCCCCCCCCCCCCCTGCACCCGAGCTTTTTAAAATAGTAAATGCCACTATTTTTGCAAAATTATTACGAGATCTATTATTCTAGAGAATAATGCATATAAATGCATATATGCATATAAATACAAAAGTAAATGTAAATAATTTTACCTTGCACCTAGATCCACCAAGCCTGTATGGCGCGCGTTTCAGTACTTCGGAAATCTAGAACTATCTTGAATCTCTAATCTGCAATGAAACAATACATATTATTGCACTTACCAAAACATGGATGAATGTAGAAAATACAGAACTATTAGCTGAATATCAAATAAATGGATTTAATCTATTTCACACAGATAGATATATTAGATATTATATTATATTCCTTTCCTCCCTAGAATCTGGATGTAGCAGGTGCTCAATTGTCAAAAGTGAAAAATTTGGTTTATTTAACATACACGCCATAGACCGGCTTGGGAAAAAAAGTTCATAAAACCCAGGGGCCATAGACCGGCTTGGGAAAAAAAGTTCGTAAAACCCAGGGGCCATAGACCGGCTATGAAAGAAAATTTGAGAAAACCCTGGGGCCATAGAACGGCTATTTAATCCCCTTGAACGGACCTGTGCATGGACCACTGAGGCATAAAAAAAAACACGGGCCATAGACCGGCTTGGGAAAAAGAAGTTCGTAAAACCCTGGGGCCATAGAACGGCTATTTAATCCCCTTGAACGGACATGTGCATGGACCACTGAGGCATCGAAAAAAAACATGGGCCATAGACCGGCTTGGGAAAACAAGCTAGGTTAGGCTAGGTAAAAAAGAAAGGAGCTAGGTTAGACTATGTATGTTTAAATCTCTGATTTAAACAGAGCCAGTGTTCAGTCAAATAACTGAATTTATCAAATCTTATCCTTGTATAATATACAAGCTGATGTGAGATCCCTGTCTACAGGTGGACTGGAACTATTATCCAGTAGGCAGTCTACTGTATTTTATCAAACCGTTATTAGTATAATAGATCTCGTAATAATTTTGCAAAAATAATGGCATTTACTATTTTTAAAAGATTATTAGCAAATTTACAGAAATGGTGCATTCGGAAGACAAAACCAATTTTTCAATTTTGACAATTGAGCACCTGCTACATCCAGATTCTAAAAAAGTTCGTAAAACCCAGGGGCCATAGACCGGCTATGAAAGAAAATTTGAGAAAACCCTGGGGCCATAGAACGGCTATTTAATCCCCTTGAACGGACCTGTGCATGGACCACTGAGGCATAAAAAAAAACACGGGCCATAGACCGGCTTGGGAAAAAGAAGTTCGTAAAACCCTGGGGCCATAGAACGGCTATTTAATCCCCTTGAACGGACATGTGCATGGACCACTGAGGCATCAAAAAAAAACATGGGCCATAGACCGGCTAGGGAAAACAAGCTAGGTTAGGCTAGGTAAAAAAGAAAGGAGCTAGGTTAGACTATGTATGTTTAAATCTCTGATTTAAACAGAGCCAGTGTTCAGTCAAATAACTGAATTTATCAAATCTTATCCTTGTATAATATACAAGCTGATGTGAGATCCCTGTCTACAGGTGGACTGGAACTATTATCCAGTAGGCAGTCTACTGTATTTTATCAAACCGTTATTAGTATAATAGATCTCGTAATAATTTTGCAAAAATAATGGCATTTACTATTTTTAAAAGATTATTAGCAAATTTACAGAAATGGTGCATTCGGAAGACAAAACCAATTTTTCACTTTTGACAATTGAGCACCTGCTACATCCAGATTCTAAAAAAGTTCGTAAAACCCAGGGGCCATAGACCGGCTATGAAAGAAAATTTGAGAAAACCCTGGGGCCATAGAACGGCTATTTAATCCCCTTGAACGGACCTGTGCATGGACCACTGAGGCATAAAAAAAAACACGGGCCATAGACCGGCTTGGGAAAAAGAAGTTCGTAAAACCCTGGGGCCATAGAACGGCTATTTAATCCCCTTGAACGGACATGTGCATGGACCACTGAGGCATCGAAAAAAAACATGGGCCATAGACCGGCTTGGGAAAACAAGCTAGGTTAGGCTAGGTAAAAAAGAAAGGAGCTAGGTTAGACTATGTATGTTTAAATCTCTGATTTAAACAGAGCCAGTGTTCAGTCAAATAACTGAATTTATCAAATCTTATCCTTGTATAATATACAAGCTGATGTGAGATCCCTGTCTACAGGTGGACTGGAACTATTATCCAGTAGGCAGTCTACTGTATTTTATCAAACCGTTATTAGTATAATAGATCTCGTAATAATTTTGCAAAAATAATGGCATTTACTATTTTTAAAAGATTATTAGCAAATTTACAGAAATGGTGCATTCGGAAGACAAAACCAATTTTTCACTTTTGACAATTGAGCACCTGCTACATCCAGATTCTAAAAAAGTTCGTAAAACCCAGGGGCCATAGACCGGCTATGAAAGAAAATTTGAGAAAACCCTGGGGCCATAGAACGGCTATTTAATCCCCTTGAACGGACCTGTGCATGGACCACTGAGGCATAAAAAAAAACACGGGCCATAGACCGGCTTGGGAAAAAGAAGTTCGTAAAACCCTGGGGCCATAGAACGGCTATTTAATCCCCTTGAACGGACATGTGCATGGACCACTGAGGCATTGAAAAAAAACATGGGCCATAGACCGGCTTGGGAAAACAAGCTAGGTCAGGCGTGGTAAAAAAGAAAGGAGCTAGGTTAGACTATGTATGTTTAAATCTCTGATTTAAACAGAGCCAGTGTTCAGTCAAATAACTGAATTTATCAAATCTTATCCTTGTATAATATACAAGCTGATGTGAGATTCCTGTCTACAGGTGGACTGGAACTTCTATCAACTAATCCATACATCAAACCTGTCCCTTACAGCCCACAATCTATCATTAGGAAAACCATGTGAGAAATCTTTAAGGAATTCTGATAAAGAAAGAGATCTAGGGGTGGTTCTAAATAGAAAACTATCACCTGAGGACCACATAAAGAACATTGTGTGAGGAGCCTATGCCATGCATTCCAACTTCAACAGCATGTTGTGGGGTGCCGATATTGTGTGCTAGGTTAGGCTAGGTTAGGCTAGGTAAAAAAGAAAGGAGCTAGGTTAGACTATGTATGTTTAAATCTCTGATTTAAACAGAGCCAGTGTTCAGTCAAATAACTGAATTTATCAAATCTTATCCTTGTATAATATACAAGCTGATGTGAGATCCCTGTCTACAGGTGGACTGGAACTTCTATCAACTAATCCATACATCAAACCTGTCCCTTACAGCCCACAATCTATCATTAGGAAAACCATGTGAGAAATCTTTAAGGAATTCTGATAAAGAAAGAGATCTAGGGGTGGTTCTAAATAGAAAACTATCACCTGAGGACCACATAAAGAACATTGTGTGAGGAGCCTATGCCATGCATTCCAACTTCAACAGCATGTTGTGGGGTGCCGATATTGTGTGCCATCACATGTAAACCAATCAAGCCCACAAATACGTCAACATGGACCAGCATTACACCGTCTAACATACTCTGTCAGATGTAACAACTAAATTTGTGAATTCAAGACCTAATCTATTGCATAACACAGTGTTAGTACGAGAAAAACATTACTTACATTCGAAGCCGTGTTTTAAAATGGCGCGGACCTTGGTCTACTGACGCTCCACACTGTGTGTTCGTTTGCGTATGATGAACGTGTGACAATTTACTACAACAATTATTTAATTATTCTTATTCTTTATTTTACTATTTTTAGGGTACATGAAATTTCCAAATTATTTGCACACAATAATATAATTGCATTGTCATAACCTTTATATATTACGGAAAATACGATGACATGAACGAAGTCAAAGTGAAGTTGAAGTCAAAGTCATTCGCCGAACGTATTAGTCATTTTTTTTCTCCCAAACGATAAGGGATAACAAATCCACAGAGCATATAAGTGTAGAGTAAAGTCAATTTTATTCAGGAAAGTACATACATAGTTGATTTACAAACATAATGTTGGATTTATAGATAGAGCTAGTGCATACAATACCTAAAGCCAATATAGTAGGCATATAGCATTTCAGGCAACCGGGCAGTATATATGGACCCCTTACTCAAATCTCTGAATATGTTAGATATTAAGTCCCTGCACATACTCTCATGTGTATTTTATATATATAAAACGCTGCACTGTAATGTCAATCCTGACCCTAAAAGCTTCCTAGAAGGTTGTAACAGATCCCATGAGCACCACACCAGAAACAAATACCTGTAGGTGTGTACTGATGGTGCCTTATAGTGTGTACTCGTACCTTATGGTGTGTACTGGGGCCTTATGGTGTATACTGGTGGGAATGGGAACTGTAATGTCAATCCTGACCCTAAAAGCTTCCTAGAAGGTTGTAACAGATCCCATGAGCACCACACCAGAAACAAATACCTGTAGGTGTGTACTGATGGTGCCTTATAGTGTGTACTCGTACCTTATGGTGTGTACTGGGGCCTTATGGTGTATACTGGTGGGAGTGTGGGAACTGGGCGAAGCATTAGCCGTGATTTCAGCAGGGACGACACTGGTGTGATGCAGGGCTTTGAATGTTTATACTGATTTCACTGTCCTGACATTATTTCTGGAGCTACGTATTTCATTTTTATAGCAATGTGTTCGCAATAGAAAGTTCTATAAGAACATGGGTAGAGTTGGCCAACACAGCGTCAAATAAATTTGCGGCGAATAAAATCTTACGCGTGTTTGTACCCGTGAGCGTCAAAAGTTTTTACTTTGCTCATGTTTTTCAAGTTTATACTTGTTTCACACCGTTTTTTTTTGTATAGTGTTCGGAATAAAATTCCCTACACAGACATATGCATATCAAATACAATTCCTTGGAATTCACAGCTGTAGAGATGACGGAAAACACACAACCGGAACCCGCTCTTAATTGACACTCCAACTCACACCCGCAACACCCACAAAAAAAGTTTCTCTTGTTTCATGTATACTTACTTTAGTTTTCGTGCTACAGTTCTCATTTAGGTATCAAAATATTCCTAAGAAAATAGACTACAATACTGAAACAATCTAAGACAATTATGTGTACTTACCAAAGCAAAGACGATTGTAGTAAAATAAGTTGAGCATTTTATCTCCACTCCACCTCCTTCAGGTACTGATTCCTGAAGTTGCTCAACAGATGTTCCTAGGTGGAGTGAAGCTGATGTAGGTGGTTATTTCTTGTCCACCCAATACACCCTTTTCCTGTGATAAGTGGTGTAACAAGGTATGACGCAAAGTGGAACATCGCATGTCTTGCACGCTATACCAGTTTCCTTCCTGATACCCGACTTTGAACACACTTCACACCTGCGACGTTTGGGGATTTTTACCAGCTCATGTTTCAATTTATAGTTCAGGCGAGTCTCTGCTATAACAACACGTCGCTGTTGTCTCTTGGTTGGCAATAAACTACTGTCTGAATCGTCGCTCTCACTATTGTTTTCAAACACTAATGTGGAATATGAATTATCTTCATCAGATTCAGCTTCAGCACTAGGTGTAGACGTGAAGAGAGGGCGCCTCACACCCGACGGGCCAGGTGTTGACGGGTCAGCAGCAGGATACACAGGACCAGTGTCATGATTTATGTCTGGAGCATGAACTAGATGTGGAGATGGTGTAGTTGTTGCAGGCCACTCTGCCTTGTCAAATTTCAATAAAGACCAAATAGCAACTTCATGGAACTAGAGCAGAGTTAGTTTCCTTCGATCATCTGTGTTGGCCTTGTACAATGCATGTACAATGCATTGAGTAAAGACCAAATAGCAACTTCATGGAACTAGAGCAGAGTTAGTTTCCTTCGATCATCTGTGTTGGCCTTGTACAATGCAACCACAAGTTGACATTGAATGTGAATTAACAATGAGACAAGTAAGATTTATACTAATACATTTATACTAACTCTGTTGAGCGTTGACCATTTATACATCAAATCTGTTGATGTGAGCACTTTAGTTTAGTCTGCCGTTTAAAGAAAAAAAGAGCATATCAATGGTATATCACAGAAAACGAATTTATCATAAACTCATGTATTTGTCTTATCATATTGAACTGCATTCATATTTTTAATATATAACAATATGAATATACAAATTTCTGTAAATCCCCTACCTTGTTGGAATCTGTGGAAATGAATGAGCAAATGTGCTGGCTGAAGGCGCTGAAGGAAACCACATTGGTTTCATTTTGGATACAAATGTCCATGGAAATTCAAAATGGAAACTAATTATATAGTTGAACCTGCAGAGACGAGTTTAAGAATCTGTGTTGAGAGTGATGGACACAGCCTTCACAATTATACTTCAGAGAATGTAAACATCTAAGAGTCATTAGAAATATGTGTAGAATAATAAACCCTGCATTGTTTGAGTTAGGGAAAACACCATTTGTGATATATAGATACTATAGCTGTTCTTAAAGATTCACCCTTTTTTGCACCAGCAAGATAACATATAAGATTTTAAGAGTTGACGAATGTTAATATTCTTGTTTGATAAACTGTGAACTTGAGACATAGTTAATAAGAACATATTAACACAACAAAATGTTTTCATAATCTTTAACACCACTTTCCAGCAACTTATATAATTTATATAAATTATTTTAGAGAATAATACATAAATTATATATTTAAACATGATATAGTGTTTAGTGGAATGTATAAGGAGTCAAATTGTGTTAAAAAGAGCAATTTTTAGAAAATTTGGATAAATACTTTTTTCTGTTTAAATTATAACTAAATGGATTTTAAAGGTTTCACTCAGCCAATATATATCATTCACAATTTATTAACGAATTTTACAAAAAAACACCATAAATTTTATATTTAAACATGTAAAAACTATTTGTTTTACATTTGGAAGAAAATAATTGTAGAAAAACAATTTATAATTAAACCTTTGTGTTTGGATTTTTTGAGTAAAAGTTTCTCAAAGGCTTTCCTGCACCATTCTCAATGCAAATCATTCCCACACCTATGGCAAGAGATAGGCGAACGTTGTGTAGATGATTTGTGTTTGCTGGGACCAAACGCCGCTTTCAGTACTTGGCATATATTGGGTATAAAAAATTCGTAATTTCAAACTGCGAATACGTGCAGCGAGCCAGAGTTTGGCCCAAAATATGGCTCAGGTCTCGAAATTGGGATATTTGGGATATTTTGAAAACTGCAGGGGGGTTTGGGACAAATTTGACCAAAAGCCGCTTTCAGAACTTTGCATATGTTGGGTATAAAAAGTCCTAATTTCAAACTGCGAATACGTGCAGAGTGCTTGAATTTGGCTCCAAAATATGGCTCAGGTGTCGAAATTGAGATATTTGGGATATTTCGAAAACTGCAAGGGAGTTTGTGCAAAATGTGACTCACTGCCGCTTTCGGACTTGGCATGTTTGAATAAATAGTCGTAATTTCAAACTGCGAATACGTGCAGAGAGCCAGAATTTGGCTCCAAAATATGGCTCAGGCGTCGAAATTGGGATGTTTGAGATATTTTGAAAACTGCAGTGAGGTTTGGGACAAATATGACCAAACGTCTCTTACAGTACTTGGCATATGTTGGGTATATAAAGTCGTAATTTCAATCTGCGAATACGTGCAAAGAGCCAGAATTTGGATCCCAAATATTGCTCAGGACTCGAAATTGGGATATTTGGGATATTTTGAAAACTGCAGTGCAGTTTGTGTGAAATGTGACTCACTGCCGCTTTCAGGACTTGGCATATGTTGGGCATAAAATGTCGTAATTTCAAACCGCGAATACATGCATAGAGCCAGAATTTGGCTCCAAAATATGGCTCAGGCCTCGAAATTGGGATGTTTGGGATATTTTGAAACTGCAGGGAGGTTTGGGACAAATGTAACCAAACGCCACTTTCAGTACTTGGCATATGTTGGGTATATAAAGTCGTAATTTCAAACTGCAAATACGTGCAGAGAGCCAGAATTTTGCTCCAAAATATGGATCAGGCCTCAAAATTGGGATGTATGGGATATTTCGAAAACTGCAGGGGAGTTTGTGTGAAATGTGACTCAATGCCGCTTTCAGGGCTTGGCATATGTTATGTATAAAATATCGTAATTTCAAACCGCGAATACGTGCATAGAGCCAGAATTTGGCTCCATAATATTGCTCAGGCCTCGAAATTGGGATGTTTGGGATATTTTGAAAACTGCAGGGGGGGGGGGGGTTTGGGACAAATGTGACCAAACACCGCTTTCAGTACGTGGCATATGTTGGGCATAAAAAAGTCGTAATTTCAAACTGTGAATACGTGCAGAGAGCCAGAATTTGGCTCCCAAATATTGCTCAGGCCTCGAAATTGGGATATTTGGGATATTTTGAAAACTGCAGTGCAGTTTGTGTGAAATGTGTCTCACTGCCGCTTTCAGGACTTGGCATATGTTGGGTATAAAATATCGTAATTTCAAACCGCGAATACGTGCATAGAGCCAGAATTTGGCTCCAAAATATTGCTCAGGCCTCAAAATTGGGAAGTTTGTGATATTTTGAAAACTGCAGGGGGGGTTTGGGACAAATGTTACCAAACGCCGCTTTCAGTACTTGGCATATATTGGGTATAAAAAATTCGTAATTTCAAACTGCGAATACGTGGAGAGAGCCAGAGTTTGGCTCCAAAATAAGGCTCAGGCCTCGAAATTGGGATGTTTGGGATATTTCGAAAACTACAGGGGAGTTTGTGCAAAATGTGACTCACTGCCGCTTTCAGTACTTGGCATATGTTGGGTATAAAATCGTAATATTAAACTGCGAATACTTGTAGAGAGCCAGAATTTGGCTCCATAATATGGCTCAGGCCTCGATATTGGGATATTTTAGGTATTTCGAAAACTGCAGGGGAGTTTGTACAAAATTTGACTCACTGCCGCTTTCAGGACTTGGCATATGTTGGGTATAAAAAGTCGTAATTTCAAACTGCGAATACGTGCATAGAGCCAGAATTTGGCTGAAAAATATTGCTCTGTCCTCGAAATTGGGACGTTTGGGATATTTTGAAAACTGCAGGGGGGTTTGGGACCAAAGAGACGAAACGCCGCTTTCAGAACTTGGCATATGTTGCGTATAAAAAGTTGTAATTTCAAACTGCGAATACGTGCAGAGAGCTTGAATTTGGCTCCAAAATATGGCTCAGGCCTCGAAAGTGGGATGTTTGGGATATTTTGAAAACTGCAGGGGAGTTTGTGCAAAATGTGACTTACTGCCGCTTTCAGGAATTGGCATATGTTGGGTATAAAAAGTCGTAATTTCAATCTGCGAATACGTGCATAGAGCCAGAATTTGGCTCCAAAATATGGCTCAGGCCTCGAAATTTGGATATTTGGGATATTTCGAAAACTGCAGGGGAGTTTGTGCGAAATGTGACTCACTGCCGGTTTCAGGACTTGGCATATGTTGGGTATAAAATATCGTAATTTCAAGCCTCGAATACGTGCATAGAGCCAGAATTTGGCTCCAAAATATGGCTCAGGCCTCGAAATTGCGATGTTTGAGATATTTTGAAAACTGCAGGAGGGTTTGGGACAAAGGTTACCAAACGCCGCTTTCAGTACTTGGCATAAATTGGGTATAAAAAATTCGTAATTTCAAACTGCGAATACGTGCAGAGAGCCAGAATTTGGCTCAAAAATATGGCTCAGGCCTCAAAATTGGGATATTTATGATATTTCGAAACTAGCAGGGGAGTTTGTGCAAAATGTGACTCACTGCCGCTTTCAGTACTTGGCATATGTTGGGTATAAAAATCCTAATATCAAACTGCGAATACGTGCAGAGAGCCAGAATTTGGCTCCAAAATATGGCTGAGGCCTCGATATTGTGATGTTTGGGATATTTTGAAAACTGCAGGGAGGTTTGGGACAAATGTAACCAAACGCCGCTATCAGTACTTGGCATATGTTGGGTATAAAAAAGTTGTAGTTTCAAACTGCGAATACGTGCAGAGAGCCAGAATTTGGCTCCAAAATATAGCTCAGGCCTCGAAATTAGGATATTTGGGATATTTCGAAAACTGCAGGGGAGTTTGTGCAAAATGTGACTCACTGCCGCTTTCAGTACTTGGCATATGTTGGGTATAAAAATCGTAATATCAAACTGCGAATACGTGCATAGAGCCAGAATTTGGCTCCAAAATATGGCTCATGCCTCGAAATTGGGATGTTTGGGATATTTTGAAAACTGCAGGGGGGGTTTGGGACAAATGTTACCAAACGCCGCTTTCAGTACTTGGCATATATTGGGTATAAAAAATTCGTAATTTCAAACTGCGAATACGTGGAGAGAGCCAGAGTTTGGCTCCAAAATAAGGCTCAGGCCTCGAAATTGGGATGTTTGGGATATTTCGAAAACTACAGGGGAGTTTGTGCAAAATGTGACTCACTGCCGCTTTCAGTACTTGGCATATGTTGGGTATAAAATCGTAATATTAAACTGCGAATACTTGTAGAGAGCCAGAATTTGGCTCCATAATATGGCTCAGGCCTCGATATTGGGATATTTGGGATATTTCGAAAACTGCAGGGGAGTTTGTACAAAATTTGACTCACTGCCGCTTTCAGGACTTGGCATATGTTGGGTATAAAAAGTCGTAATTTCAAACTGCGAATACGTGCATAGAGCCAGAATTTGGCTGAAAAATATTGCTCTGTCCTCGAAATTGGGATGTTTGGGATATTTTGAAAACTGCAGGGGGGTTTGGGACCAAAGAGACGAAACGCCGCTTTCAGAACTTGGCATATGTTGCGTATAAAAAGTTGTAATTTCAAACTGCGAATACGTGCAGAGAGCTTGAATTTGGCTCCAAAATATGGCTCAGGCCTCGAAAGTGGGATGTTTGGGATATTTTGAAAACTGCAGGGGAGTTTGTGCAAAATGTGACTTACTGCCGCTTTCAGGAATTGGCATATGTTGGGTATAAAAAGTCGTAATTTCAATCTGCGAATACGTGCATAGAGCCAGAATTTGGCTCCAAAATATGGCTCAGGCCTCGAAATTTGGATATTTGGGATATTTCGAAAACTGCAGGGGAGTTTGTGCAAAATGTGACTCACTGCCGGTTTCAGGACTTGGCATATGTTGGGTATAAAATATCGTAATTTCAAGCCTCGAATACGTGCATAGAGCCAGAATTTGGCTCCAAAATATGGCTCAGGCCTCGAAATTGCGTTGTTTGAGATATTTTGAAAACTGCAGGAGGGTTTGGGACAAAGGTTACCAAACGCCGCTTTCAGTACTTGGCATAAATTGGGTATAAAAAATTCGTAATTTCAAACTGCGAATACGTGCAGAGAGCCAGAATTTGGCTCAAAAATATGGCTCAGGCCTCAAAATTGGGATATTTATGATATTTCGAAACTTGCAGGGGAGTTTGTGCAAAATGTGACTCACTGCCGCTTTCAGTACTTGGCATATGTTGGGTATAAAAATCCTAATATCAAACTGCGAATACGTGCAGAGAGCCAGAATTTGGCTCCAAAATATGGCTGAGGCCTCGATATTGTGATGTTTGGGATATTTTGAAAACTGCAGGGAGGTTTGGGACAAATGTAACCAAACGCCGCTATCAGTACTTGGCATATGTTGGGTATAAAAAAGTTGTAGTTTCAAACTGCGAATACGTGCAGAAAGCCAGAATTTGGCTCCAAAATATAGCTCAGGCCTCGAAATTAGGATATTTGGGATATTTCGAAAACTGCAGGGGAGTTTGTGCAAAATGTGACTCACTGCCGCTTTCAGTACTTGGCATATGTTGGGTATAAAAATCGTAATATCAAACTGCGAATACGTGCATAGAGCCAGAATTTGGCTCCAAAATATGGCTCATGCCTCGAAATTGGGATGTTTGGGATATTTTGAAAACTGCAGGTAGGTTTGGGACAAATGTGACCAAACGCCACTTTCAGTACTTGGCATATGTTGGGTATAAAATGTCGTAATTTCAAACCACGAATACGTGCATAGAGCCAGAATTTGGCTCCAAAATTTGGCTCAGGCCTCGAAATAGGGATGTTTGGGATATTTTGAAAACCACAGAGAGGGGGGGGGGGTTGGGACAAATGTGACCAAACGCCGCGTTTAGTACTTAGCATATGTTGGGCATAAAAAAAGTCGTAATTTCAAACAGCGAATACGTGCAGAGAGCCAGCATTTGGCTCCAAAATATGGCTCAGTCCTCGAAATTGGGGTATTTGGGATATTTCGAAAACTGCAGGGGAGTTTGTGCGAAATGTGACTCTCTGCCGCTTTCAAGACTTGGCATATGTTGGGTATAAAATGTCGTAATTTCAAACCGTGAATACGTGCATAGAGCCAGAATTTGGCTCCAAAATATGGCTCAGGCCTCGAAATTGGGATGTTTGGGATATTTTGAAAACTGCAGGGGGGTTTGGGACAAATGTTACCAAACGCCGCTTTCAGTACTTGGCATATATTGGGTATAAAAAATTCGTAATTTCAAACTGCGAATACGTGCAGAGAGCCAGAGTTTGGCCCAAAATATGGCTCAGGTCTCGAAATTGGGATATTTGGGATATTTTGAAAACTGCAGGGGGGTTTGGGACAAATTTGACCAAAAGCCGCTTTCAGAACTTTGCATATGTTGGGTATAAAAAGTCCTAATTTCAAACTGCGAATACGTGCAGAGTGCTTGAATTTGGCTCCAAAATATGGCTCAGGTGTCGAAATTGAGATATTTGGGATATTTCGAAAACTGCAAGGGAGTTTGTGCAAAATGTGACTCACTGCCGCTTTCAGGACTTGGCATGTTTGAATAAATAGTCGTAATTTCAAACTGCGAATACGTGCAGAGAGCCAGAATTTGGCTCCAAAATATGGCTCAGGCGTCGAAATTGGGATGTTTGAGATATTTTGAAAACTGCAGTGAGGTTTGGGACAAATATGACCAAACGTCTCTTACAGTACTTGGCATATGTTGGGTATATAAAGTCGTAATTTCAATCTGCGAATACGTGCAAAGAGCCAGTATTTGGCTCCCAAATATTGCTCAGGACTCGAAATTGGGATATTTGGGATATTTTGAAAACTGCAGTGCAGTTTGTGTGAAATGTGACTCACTGCCGCTTTCAGGACTTGGCATATGTTGGGCATAAAATGTCGTAATTTCAAACCGCGAATACATGCATAGAGCCAGAATTTGGCTCCAAAATATGGCTCAGGCCTCGAAATTAGGATGTTTCGGATATTTTGAAACTGCAGGGAGGTTTGGGACAAATGTAACCAAACGCCACTTTCAGTACTTGGCATATGTTGGGTATATAAAGTCGTAATTTCAAACTGCGAATACGTGCAGAGAGCCAGAATTTTGTTCCAAAATATGGATCAGGCCTCAAAATTGGGATGTATGGGATATTTCGAAAACTGCAGGGGAGTTTGTGTGAAATGTGACTCACTGCCGCTTTCAGGGCTTGGCATATGTAATGTATAAAATATCGTAATTTCAAACCGCGAATACGTGCATAGAGCCAGAATTTGGCTCCATAATATTGCTCATGCCTCGAAATTGGGATGTTTGGGATATTTTGAAAACTGCAGGGGGGGGGGGGGTGTTGGGACAAATGTGACCAAACACCGCTTTCAGTACGTGGCATATGTTGGGCATAAAAAAGTCGTAATTTCAAACTGTGAATACGTGCAGAGAGCCAGAATTTGGCTCCCAAATATTGCTCAGGCCTCGAAATTGGGATATTTGGGATATTTTGAAAACTGCAGTGCAGTTTGTGTGAAATGTGTCTCACTGCCGCTTTCAGGACTTGGCATATGTTGGGTATAAAATATCGTAATTTCAAACCGCGAATACGTGCATAGAGCCAGAATTTGGCTCCAAAATTTGGCTCAGGCCTCGAAATAGGGATGTTTGGGATATTTTGAAAACTACAGTGGGGGGATTGGGACAAATGTGACCAAATGCCGCGTTCAGTACTTGGCATATGTTGGGCATAAAAAAGTCGTAATTTCAAACTGCGAATACGTTCAGAGAGCCAGCATTTGGCTCCAAAATATGGCTCAGTCCTCGAAATTAGGATATTTGGGATATTTCGAAAACTGCAGGGGAGTTTGTGCGAAATGTGACTCACTGCCGCTTTCAAGACTTGGCATATGTTGGGTATAAAATGTCGTAATTTCAAACCGCGAATACGTGCATAGAGCCAGAATTAGGCTCCAAAATATGGCTCAGGCCTCAAAATTGGGATGTTTGGGATATTTTGAAAACTGCTGGGAGGTTTGGGACAAATATAACCAAACGCCGCTTTCAACACTTGGCATATGTTGGGTATAAAAAATTCGTAATTTCATACTGCGAATACGTGCATAGAGCCAGAATTTGGCTCCAAAATATTGCTCAGGCCTTGAAAGTGGGATGTTTGGGATATTTTGAAAACTGCAGGGGAGTTTGAGCAAAATGTGACTCACTGCCGCTTTCAGTATTTGGCATATGTTGGGTATAAAAAGTCGTAATTTCATACTGCGAATACGTGCAGAGAGCCAGAATTTGGCTCCAAAATATGGCTCAGGCCTCAAAATTGGGATGTTTGGGATATTTTGAAAACTGCAGGGGGGGTTTGGGACAAATGTGATCAAACGCCGCTTTCAGTACTTGGCATATGTTGGGTATAAAAATTCGTAATTTCAAACTGCGAATACGTGCATAGAGCCAGAATTTGGCTCCAAAATATTGCTCAGTCCTTGAAATTGGGATGTTTGGGATATTTTGAAAACTGCACGGACGGTTTGGGAAAAATGTGACCAAACGCCGCATTCAGTACTTGGCATATGTTGGGCATAAAAAAGGTCGTAATTTCAAACTGCGAATACGTACAATGAGCCAGAATTTGGCTCCAAAATATTGCTCAAGCCTCGAAATTGGGATATTTGGGATATTTCGAAAACTGCATTGGAGTTTGTGCGAAATGTGACTCACTGCCGCTTTCAGTACTTGACATATGTTGGGAATAAAAAAGTCGTAATTTCAAACTGTGAATACGTGCAGAGAGCCTGAGTTTGGCTCCAAAATATGGCTCAGGCCTCGAAATTGGGATATTTGGGATATTTCGAAAACTGCAGGGGAATTTGTGCAAAATGTGACTCACTGGCGCTTTCAGTACTTGGCATATGTTGGGTATAAAAATCGTAATATCAAACTGCGAATACGTGCAGAGAGCCAGAATTTGGCTCCAAAATATGGCTCAGGCCTCAAAATTGGGATGTTTGGGATATTTCGAAAACTGCAGGGGAGTTTGTGGGAAATGTGACTGACTGCCGCTTTCAGGACTTGGCATATGTTGGGTATAAAATGTCGTAATTTCAAACCACGAATACGTGCATGGAGCAAGAATTTGGCTCCAAAATATGGCTAAGGCCTCGAAATTGGGATGTTTGGGATATTTTGAAAATTGCAGGGGGGTTTGGGACAAATGTGACCAAACGCCGCTTTCAGTACTTGGCATACGTTGGGTATAAAAAAGGCGTAATTTCAAACTGCGAATACGTGCAGAGAGCCAGAGTTTGGCTCAAAAATATGGCTCACACCTCGAAATTGGGATGTTTGGGATATTTCGAAAACTGCAGGGGAGTTTGTGCAAAATGTGACTCACTGCCTCTTTCAGTACTTGGCATATGTTGGGTATAAAAATCGTAATATTAAACTGCGAATACGTGCAGAGAGCCAGAATTTGGCTCCAAAATATGGCTCAGGCCTCGATAGGTGATGTTTGGGATATTTTGAAAACTGCAGGGAGGTTTGGGACAAATGTTACCA
The DNA here is from genome assembly GCF_040958095.1 of Procambarus clarkii. NCBI lineage: Eukaryota > Metazoa > Arthropoda > Malacostraca > Decapoda > Cambaridae > Procambarus > Procambarus clarkii. Next base: position 304,387 of record NW_027189198.1, read on the forward strand.
AACGCCGCTTTCAGTACTTGGCATATGTTGGGTATAAAAAATTCGTAATTTCATACTGCGAATACGTGCAGAGAGCCAGAAGTTGGCTCCAAAATATGGCTCAGGCCTCGAAATTGGGATATTTGGGATATTTCGAAAACTGTAGGGGAGTTTGTGCAAAATTTGACTCACTGCCGCTTTCAGGACTTGGCATATGTTGGGTATAAAAATTCGTAATTTCAAACTGCGATTACGTGCATAGAGCCAGAATTTGGCTCAAAAATATTGCTCAGTCCTTGAAATTGGGATGTTTGGGATATTTTGAAAACTGCTCGGACGGTTTGGGAAAAATGTGACCAAACGCCGCATTCAGTACTTGGCATATGTTGGGCATAAAAATGGTCGTAATTTCAAACTGCGAATACGTGCAATGAGCCAGAATTTGGCTCCAAAATATTGCTCAAGCCTCGAAATTGGGATATTTGGGATATTTCGAAAACTGCAGGGGAGTTTGTGCGAAATATGACTCACTGCCGCTTTCAGTACTTGACCTATGTTGGGTATAAAAAAGTCGTAATTTCAAACTGTGAATACGTGCAGAGAGCCTGAGTTTGGCTCCAAAATATGGCTCTCGCCTCGAAATTGGGATTTTTGGGGTATTTCGAAAACTGCAGGGGAATTTGTGCAAAATGTGACTCACTGGCGCTTTCAGTACTTGGCATATGTTGGGTATAAAAATCGTAATATCAAACTGCGAATGCGTGCAGAGAGCCAGAACTTGGCTCCAAAATATGGCTCAGGCCTCGATATTGTGATGTTTGGGATATTTTGAAAACTGCAGGGAGGTTTGGGACAACTATAACCAAACGCCACTTTCAACACTTGGCATATGTTGGGTATAAAAAGTCGTAATTTCAAACTGCGAATACGTGCATAGAGCCAGAATTTGGCACCAAAATATTGCTCAGTCCTCGAAATTGGGTAGTTTGGGATATTTTGAAAACTGCAGGGGGGATTGGGACAAATATGACCAAACGCTGCTTACAGAACTTGGCATATGTTGGGTATAAAAAGTCATAATTTCAAACTGCGAATACTTGCAGAGAGCTTGAATTTGGCTCCAAAATATGGCTCAGGCCATGAAAGTGGGATGTTTGGGATATTTTGAAAACTGCAGGGGAGTTTGAGCAAAATGTGACTCACTGCCGCTTTCAGTACTTGGCATATGTTGGGTATAAAAAGTCGTAAATTCAAACTGCGAATACGTGCAGAGAGCCAGAATTTGGCTCCAAAATATGGCTAAGGCCTCGAAATTGGGATGTTTGGGATATTTTGAAAACTGCAGGGGGGGTTTGGGACAAATGTGACCAAACGCTGCTTTCAGTACTTGGCATATGTTGGGTATAAAAAAGTCGTAATTTCAAACTGCGAATACGTGCAGAGAGCCAGAATTTGGCTCCAAAATATGGCTCAGGCCTCGAAAATTGGGATGTTTGGGATATTTTGAAAACTGCAGGGGAGTTTGTGCGAAATGTGACTCACTGCCGCTTTCAAGACTTGGCATATGTTGGGTATAAAAAATTCGTAATTTCAAACTGCGAATACGTGCAGAGAGCCAGAATATGGCTCCAAAATATGGCTCAGGCCTCGAAATTGGGATATTTGGGGTATTTCGAAAACTCCAGGGGAGTTTGTGCGAAATGTGACTCACTGCCGCTTTCAAGACTTTGCATATGTTGGGTATAAAATGTCGTAATTTCAAACCGCGAATACGTGCATAGAGCCAGAATTTGGCTCTAAAATATGGCTAAGGCCTCGAAATTGGGATGTTTGGGATATTTTGAAAACTGCAGGGGGGGGGGGGTTTGGGACAAATGTGACCAAACACCGCTTTCAGTACTTGGCATATGTTGGGTATAAAAAATTCGTAATTTCATACTGTGAATATGTGCAGAGAGCCAGAAGTTGGCTCCAAAATATGGCTCAGGCCTCGAAATTGGGATATTTGCGATATTTCGAAAACTGTAGGGGAGTTTGTGCAAAATTTGACTCACTGCTGCTTTCAGGACTTAGCATATGTTGGGTATAAAATGTCGTAATTTCAAACCGCGAATACGTGCATGGAGCCAGAATTTGGCTCCAAAATATTGCTCAGTCCTTGAAATTGGGATGTTTGGGATATTTTGAAAACTGAAGGAGGGTTTGGGACAAATATGACCAAACGCCGCTTTCAGAACTTGGCATACGTTGGGTATAAAAAAGTCGTAATTTCAAACTGCGAAAACGTGCAGAGAGCTTGAATTTGGCTTTTAAAATATGGCTCAGGCCTTGAAAGTGGGATGTTTGGGATATTTTGAAAACTGCAGGGGGGGTTTGGGACAAATGTGACCAAACGCTGCTTTCAGTACTTGGCATACGTTGGGTATAAAAAAGTCGTAATTTCAAACTGCGAATACGTGCAGAGAGCCAGAGTTTGGCTCAAAAATATGGCTCACACCTCGAAATTGGGATGTTTGGGATATTTCGAAAACTGCAGGGGAGTTTGTGCAAAATGTGACTCACTGCCCCTTTCAGTACTTGGCATATGTTGGGTATAAAAATCGTAATATCAAACTGCGAATACGTGCAGAGAGCCAGAAGTTGGCTCCAAAATATGGTTCAGGCCTCGAAATTGGGATATTTGGGATATTTCGAAAACTGTAGGGGAGTTTGTGCAAAATTTGATTCGCCGCCGCTTTCAGGACTTGGCATATGTTGGGTATAAAAAAGTCGTAATTTCAAACTGCGAATACGTGCAGAGAGCCAGAATATGGCTCCAAAATATGGCTCAGGCCTCGAAATTGGGATGTTTGGGATATTTTGAAAACTGCTGGGAGGTTTGGGACAAATATAACCAAACGCCGCTTTCAACACTTGTCATACGTTGGGTATAAAAAATTCGTAATTTCATACTGCGAATACCTGCATAGAGCCAGAATTTGGCTCCAAAATATTGCTCAGTCCTCGAATTTGGGATGTTTGGGATATTTTGATAACTGCAGGGGAGTTTGAGCAAAATGTGACTCACTGCCGCTTTCAGTTCTTGGCATATGTGGGGTATAAAAAGTCGTAATTTCAAACTGCGAATACGTGCAGAGAGCCAGAATTTGGCTCCAAAATATGGCTCAGGCCTCGAAATTGGGATATTTGGGATATTTCGAAAACTGGAAGGAAGTTTGTGCAAAATGTGACTTACTGCCGCTTTCAGGAATTGGCATATGTTGGGTATAAAAAGTCGTAATTTCAATCTGCGAATACGTGCATAGAGCCAGAATTTGGCTCCAAAATATGGCTCAGGCCTCGAAATTGCGATGTTTGAGATATTTTGAAAACTGCAGGAGGGTTTGGGACAAAGGTTACCAAACGCCGCTTTCAGTACTTGGCATAAATTGGGTATAAAAAAGTCGTAATTTCAAACTGCGAATACGTGCAGAGAGCCAGAATTTGGCTCAAAAATATGGCTCAGGCCTCAAAATTGGGATATTTATGATATTTCGAAAATTGCAGGGGAGTTTGTGCAAAATGTGACTCACTGCCGCTTTCAGTACTTGGCATATGTTGGGTATAAAAATCCTAATATCAAACTGCGAATACGTGCAGAGAGCCAGAATTTGGCTCCAAAATATGGCTGAGGCCTCGATATTGTGATGTTTGGGATATTTTGAAAACTGCAGGGAGGTTTGGGACAAATGTAACCAAACGCCGCTTTCAGTACTTGGCATATGTTGGGTATAAAAAAGTCGTAGTTTCAAACTGCGTATACGTGCAGAGAGCCAGAATTTGGCTCCAAAATATGGCTCAGTCCTCGAAATTGGGATATTTGGGATATTTCGAAAACTGCAGGGGAGTTTGTGCGAAATGTGACTCACTGCCGCTTTCAGGGCTTGGCATATGTTGGGTATAAAATGTCGTCATTTCAAACCACGAATACATGCATAGAGCCAGAATTTGGCTCCAAAATTTGGCTCAGGCCTCGAAATAGGGATGTTTGGGACATTTTGAAAACTACAGTGGGGGGATTGGGACAAATGTGACCAAATGCCGCGTTCAGTACTTGGCATATGTTGGGCATAAAAAAGTCGTAATTTCAAACTGCGAATACGTGCAGAGAGCCAGCATTTGGCTCCAAAATATGGCTCAGTCCTCGAAATTAGGATATTTGGGATATTTCGAAAACTGCAGGGGAGTTTGTGCGAAATGTGACTCACTGCCGCTTTCAAGACTTGGCATATGTTGGGTATAAAATGTCGTAATTTCAAACTGCGAATACGTGCATAGAGTTAGGCTCCAAAATATGGCTCAGGCCTCAAAATTGGGATGTTTGGGATATTTTGAAAACTGCTGGGAGGTTTGGGACAAATATAACCAATCGCCGCTTTCAACACTTGGCATATGTTGGGTATAAAAAATTCGTAATTTCATACTGCGAATACGTGCATAGAGCCAGAATTTGGCTCCAAAATATTGCTCAGGCCTTGAAAGTGGGATGTTTGGGATATTTTGAAAACTGCAGGGGAGTTTGAGCAAAATGTGACTCACTGCCGCTTTCAGTATTTGGCATATGTTGGGTATAAAAAGTCGTAATTTCATACTGCGAATACGTGCAGAGAGCCAGAATTTGGCTCCAAAATATGGCTCAGGCCTCAAAATTGGGATGTTTGGGATATTTTGAAAACTGCAGGGGGGTTTGGGACAAATGTGATCAAACGCCGCTTTCAGTACTTGGCATACGTTGGGTATAAAAAAGTCGTAATTTCAAACTGCGAATACGTGCAGAGAGCCAGAGTTTGGCTAAAAAATATGGCTCACACCTCGAAATTGGGATGTTTGGGATATTTCGAAAACTGCAGGGGAGTTTGTGCAAAATGTGACTCACTGCCCCTTTCAGTACTTGGCATATGTTGGGTATAAAAATCGTAATATTAAACTGCGAATACGTGCAGAGAGCCAGAATTTGGCTCCAAAATATGGCTCAGGCCTTGATATATGATGTTTGGGATATTTTGAAAACTGCAGGGAGGTTTGGGAGAAATGTTACCAAACGCCGCTTTCAGTACTTGGCATATGTTGGGTATAAAAAATTCGTAATTTCATACTGCGTATAAAAAATTCGTAATTTCATACTGCGAATACGTGCAGAGAGCCAGAAGTTGGCTCCAAAATATGGCTCAGGCCTCGAAATTGGGATATTTGGGATATTTCGAAAACTGTAGGGGAGTTTGTGCAAAATTTGACTCACTGCCGCTTTCAGGACTTGGCATATGTTGGGTATAAAAATTCGTAATTTCAAACTGCGAATACGTGCATAGAGCCAGAATTTGGCTCAAAAATATTGCTCAGTCCTTGAAATTGGGATGTTTGGGATATTTTGAAAACTGCACGGACGGTTTGGGAAAAATGTGACCAAACGCCGCCCGCATTCAGTACTTGGCATATGTTAAATGTACTTGGTATAAAAAATTCGTAATTTCATACTGCGAATACGTGCAGAGAGCCAGAAGTTGGCTCCAAAATATGGCTCAGGCCTCGAAATTGGGATATTTGGGATATTTCGAAAACTGTAGGGGAGTTTGTGCAAAATTTGACTCACTGCCGCTTTCAGGACTTGGCATATGTTGGGTATAAAAATTCGTAATTTCAAACTGCGAATACGTGCATAGAGCCAGAATTTGGCTCCAAAATATTGCTCAGTCCTTGAAATTGGGATGTTTGGGATATTTTGAAAACTGCACGGACGGTTTGGGAAAAATGTGACCAAACGCCGCATTCAGTACTTGGCATATGTTGGGCATAAAAAAGGTCGTAATTTCAAACTGCGAATACGTACAATGAGCCAGAATTTGGCTCCAAAATATTGCTCAAGCCTCGAAATTGGGATATTTGGGATATTTCGAAAACTGCAGGGGAGTTTGTGCGAAATGTGACTCACTGCCGCTTTCAGTACTTGACATATGTTGGGTATAAAAAAGTCGTAATTTCAAACTGTGAATACGTGCAGAGAGCCTGAGTTTGGCTCCAAAATATGGCTCAGGCCTCGAAATTGGGATATTTGGGATATTTCGAAAACTGCAGGGGAATTTGTGCAAAATGTGACTCGCTGGCGCTTTCAGTACTTGGCATATGTTGGGTATAAAAATCGTAATATCAAACTGCGAATACGTGCAGAGAGCCAGAATTTGGCTCCAAAATATGGCTCAGGCCTCAAAATTGGGATGTTTGGGATATTTCGAAAACTGCAGGGGAGTTTGTGGGAAATGTGACTCACTGCCGCTTTCAGGACTTGGCATATGTTGGGTATAAAATGTCGTAATTTCAAACCACGAATACGTGCATGGAGCAAGAATTTGGCTCCAAAATATGGCTAAGGCCTCGAAATTGGGATGTTTGGGATATTTTGAAAATTGCAGGGGGGTTTGGGACAAATGTGAGCAAACGCCGCTTTCAGTACTTGGCATACGTTGGGTATAAAAAAGTCGTAATTTCAAACTGCGATTACGTGCAGAGAGCCAGAGTTTGGCTCAAAAATATGGCTCACACCTCGAAATTGGGATGTTTGGGATATTTCGAAAACTGCAGGGGAGTTTGTGCAAAATGTGAATCACTGCCTCTTTCAGTACTTGGCATATGTTGGGTATAAAAATCGTAATATTAAACTGCGAATACGTGCAGAGAGCCAGAATTTGGATCCAAAATATGGCTCAGGCCTCGATATGTGATGTTTGGGATATTTTGAAAACTGCAGGGAGGTTTGGGACAACTATAACCAAACGCCACTTTCAACACTTGGCATATGTTGGGTATAAAAAGTCGTAATTTCAAACTGCGAATACGTGCATAGAGCCAGAATTTGGCACCAAAATATTGCTCAGTCCTCGAAATTGGGTAGTTTGGGATATTTTGAAAACTGCAGGGGGGTTTGGGACAAATATGACCAAACGCTGCTTACAGAACTTGGCATATGTTGGGTATAAAAAGTCATAATTTCAAACTGCGAATACTTGCAGAGAGCTTGAATTTGGCTCCAAAATATGGCTCAGGCCATGAAAGTGGGATGTTTGGGATATTTTGAAAACTGTAGGGCAGTTTGAGCAAAATGTGACTCACTGCCGCTTTCAGTACTTGGCATATGTTGGGTATAAAAAGTCGTAATTTCAAACCGCGAATACGTGCATAGAGCCAGAATTTGGCTCTAAAAAATGGCTAAGGCCTCGAAATTGGGATGTTTGGGATATTTTCAAAACTGCAGGGGGGGGGGTTTGGGACAAATGTGACCAAACACCGCTTTCAGTACTTGGCATATGTTGGGTATAAAAAAATCGTAATTTCAAACTGCGAATACGTGCAGAGAGCCAGAATATGGCTCCAAAATATGGCTCAGGCCTCGAAATTGGGATATTTGGGATATTTCGAAAACTCCAGGGGAGTTTGTGCGAAATGTGACTCACTGCCGCTTTCAAGACTTGGCATATGTTGGGTATAAAATGTCGTAATTTCAAACCGCGAATACGTGCATAGAGCCAGAATTTGGCTCTAAAATATGGCTAAGGCCTCGAAATTGGGATGTTTGGGATATTTTGAAAACTGCAGGGGGGGGGTTTTGGGACAAATGTGACCAAACACCGCTTTCAGTACTTGGCATATGTTGGGTATAAAAAATTCGTAATTTCATACTGTGAATATGTGCAGAGAGCCAGAAGTTGGCTCCAAAATATGGCTCAGGCCTCGAAATTGGGATATTTGGGATATTTCGAAAACTGTAGGGGAGTTTGTGCAAAATTTGACTCACTGCTGCTTTCAGGACTTAGCATATGTTGGGTATAAAATGTCGTAATTTCAAACCGCGAATACGTGCATGGAGCCAGAATTTGGCTCCAAAATATTGCTCAGTCCTCGAAATTGGGATGTTTGGGATATTTTGAAAACTGAAGGAGGGTTTGGGACAAATATGACCAAACGCCGCTTTCAGAACTTGGCATATGTTGGGTATAAAAAGTCGTAATTTCAAACTGCGAAAACGTGCAGAGAGCTTGAATTTGGCTTTTAAAATATGGCTCAGGCCTTGAAAGTGGGATGTTTGGGATATTTTGAAAACTGCAGGGGGGGTTTGGGACAAATGTGACCAAACGCTGCTTTCAGTACTTGGCATACGTTGGGTATAAAAAAGTCGTAATTTCAAACTGCGAATACGTGCAGACAGCCAGAGTTTGGCTCCAAAATATGGCTCACACCTCGAAATTGGGATGTTTGGGATATTTCGAAAACTGCAGGGGAGTTTGTGCAAAATGTGACTCACTGCCCCTTTCAGTACTTGGCATATGTTGGGTATAAAAATCGTAATATCAAACTGCGAATACGTGCAGAGAGCCAGAATTTGGCTCCAAAATATGGCTCAGGCCTCGATATTGTGATGTTTGGGATATTTTGAAAACTGCAGGGAGGTTTGGGACAAATGTAACCAAACGGCGCTTTCAGTACTTGGCATATGTTGGGTATTAAAAATTCGTAATTTCATACTGCGAATACGTGCAGAGAGCCAGAATTTGGCTCCAAAATATTGCTCAGTCCTCGAAATTGGGATGTTTGGGATATTTTGATAACTGCAGGGGAGTTTGAGCAAAATGTGACTCACTGCCGCTTTCAGTTCTTGGCATATGTGGGGTATAAAAATTGGTAATTTCAAACTGCGAATACGTGCAGAGAGCCAGAATTTGGCTCCAAAATATGGCTCAGGCCTCAAAATTGGGATATTTGGGATATTTCGAAAACTGCAGGGGAGTTTGTGCGAAATGTGACTCACTGTCGCTTTCAGGACTTGGCATATGTTGGGTTAAAAATGTCGTAATTTCAAACTGCGAATACGTGCATAGAGCCAGAATTTGGCTCCAAAATATGGATCAGGCCTCGAAATTGGGATGTTTGGGATATTTTGAAAACTGCAAGGGGGTTTGGGACAAATGTGACCAAACGCTGCTTTCAGTACTTGGTATATGTTGGGTAAAAAAAAGTCGTAATTTCAAACTGCGAATACGTGCAGAGATCCAGAATTTGGCTCCAAAATATGGTTCAGGCCTCGAAATTATGATGTTTGGGATATTTTGAAAACTGCAGGGAGGTTTGAAACAAATGTGACCAAACGCCGCTTACAGTACTTGGCATATGTTGGGTATAAAAAAGTGGTAATTTTAAACTGCGAATACGTGCAGAGCGCCAGAATTTGGCTCCAAAATATGGCTCATGCCTTAAAAATTGGGATATTTGGGATATTTCGAAAACTGCAGGGGAGTTTGTGCGAAATGTAACTCACTGCCGCTTTCAGGACTTGGCATATGTTGGGTATAAAATGTCGTAATTTCAAACCGCGAATACGTGCATAGAGCCAGAATTTGGCTCCAAAATATGGCTTAGGCTTCGAAATTGGGATGTTTGGGATATTTTGAAAACTGCAGGGGGGGTTTGGGACAAATGTGACCAAACGCTGCTTTCAGTACTTGGCATATGTTGGGTATAAAAAAGTCGTAATTTCAAACTGCGAATACGTGCAGAGAGCCAGAATTTGGCTCCAAAATATGGCTCAGGCCTCGAAATTGGGATGTTTGGGATATTTTGAAAACTGCAGGGGGTTTGGGACAAATGTGACCAAACACTGCTTTCAGTACTTGGTATATGTTGGGTATAAAAATCGTAATATCAAACTGCGAATATGTGCAGAGAGCTAGAATTTGGCTCCAAAATATGGCTCAGGCCTCGATATTGTGATGTTTGGGATATTTTGAAAACTGCTGGGAGGTTTGGGACAAATATAACCAAACGCCGCTTTCAACACTTGGCATATGTTGGGTATAAAAAATTCGTAATTTCATACTGCGAATACGTGCATAGAGCCAGAATTTGGCTCCAAAATATGGCTCAGGCCTCGAAATTGGGTAGTTTGGGATATTTTCGATTCTTTGAACGATTCTTCGCGGCAGGTTAACGATTCTTCGCGGCAGGGGATCGTATTCCAGGGACCATAGGATTAAGGACTTGCCCGAAACGCTACGCGTACTAGTGGCTGTACAAGAATGTAACGACTCTTGTATATATCTCAAAAAAAAAAAAAAAAAAAAAAAAAAAATTGAAAACTGCAGTTGAGTTTGAGCAAAATGTGACTCACTGCCGCTTTTAGTATTTGGCATATGTTGGGTATAAAAAATTCGTAATTTCATACTGCGAATACGTGCAGAGAGCCAGAAGTTGGCTCCAAAATATGGCTCAGGCCTCGAAATTGGGATATTTGGGATATTTCGAAAACTGTAGGGGAGTTTGTGCAAAATTTGACTCACTGCCGCTTTCAGGACTTGGCATATGTTGGGTATAAAAATTCGTAATTTCAAACTGAGAATACGTGCATAGAGCCAGAATTTGGCTCCAAAATATTGCTCAGTCCTCGAAATTGGGATATTTGGGATATTTCGAAAACTGCAGGGGGGTTTGGGACAAATGTGACCAAACACTGCTTTCAGTACTTGGTATATGTTGGGTAAAAAAAAAGTCGTAATTTCAAACTGCGAATACGTGCAAAGAGTCAGAATTTGGCTCCAAAATATGGCTCAGTCCTCGAAATTATGATGTTTGGGATATTTTGAAAACTGCAGGGGAGTTTGTGCGAAATGTGACTCACTGCCGCTTTCAGGACTTGGCATATGTTGGGTATAAAATGTCGTAATTTCAAACCGCGAATACGTGCATAGAGCCAGAATTTGGTCCCAAAATATGGCTAAGGCCTCGAAATTGGGATGTTTGGGATAGTTTGAAAACTGCAGAGGAGTTTGTGCGAAATGTGACTCACTGCCGCTTTCAGGACTTGGCATATGTTGGGTATAAAATATCGTAATTTCAAACCGCGAATACGTGAATAGAGACAGAATTTGGTTTCAAAATATGGCTCAGGCCTCGAAATTGGGATGTTTGGGATATTTTGAAAACTGCAGGTGGGTTTGGGACAATTTTGACCAAACGCCTCTTTCAGTACTTGGTAAATGTTGAGTAAAAAACAGTTGTAATTTCAAACTGCGAATACGTGCAGAGAGCCAGAACTTGGCTCCAAAATATGGCTCAGGCCTCGTTATTATGATGTTTGGGATATTTTGAAAACTGCAGGGGGGTTTGGGACAAATATGACCAAACGCTGCTTACAGAACTTGGCATATGTTGGGTATAAAAAGTCATAATTTCAAACTGCGAATACGTGCAGAGAGCTTGAATTTGGCTCCAAAATATGGCTCAGGCCATGAAAGTGGGATGTTTGGGATATTTTGAAAACTGCAGGCGAGTTTGAGCAAAATATGACTCACTGCCGCTTTCAGTACTTGGCATTTGTTGGGTATAAAAAATTCGTAATTTCAAACTGCGAATACGTACAGAGAGCCAGAATTTGGCTCCAAAATATTGCTCAAGCCTCGAAATTGGGATATTTGGGATATTTCGAAAACTGCAGGGGAGTTTGTGCGAAATGTGACTCACTGCCGCTTTCAGTACTTGGCATATGTTGGGTATAAATTAAAAGTCGTAAATTCAAACTGCGAATACGTGCAGATAGCCTGAGTTTGGCTCCAAAATATGGCTCACGCCTCGAAATTGGGATGTTTGGGGTATTTCGAAAACTGTAGGGGGGTTTGGGACAAATATGACCAAACGCCGCTTACAGAACTTGGCATATGTTGGGTATAAAAAGTCGTAATTTCAAACTGCGAATACGTGCAGAGACCTTGAATTTGGCTCCAAAATATGGCTCAGGCCTTGAAAGTGGGATGTTAGGGAAATTTTGAAAACTGCAGGGGAGTTTGAGCAAAATGTGACTCACTGCCGCTTTCAGTACTTGGCATATGTTGGGTATAAAAAGTCGTAATTTCAAACTGCGAATACGTGCAGAGAGCCAGAATTTGGCTCCAAAATATGGCTCAGGCCTCAAAATTGGGATATTTGGGATATTTCGAAAACTGCAGGGGAGTTTGTTGGAAATGTGACTCACTGCCGCTTTCAGGACTTGGCATATGTTGGGTATAAAATGTCGTAATTTCAAACCGCGAATACTTGCATGGAGCAAGAATTTGACTCTAAAATATGGCTCAGACCTTGAAATTGGGTTGTTTGGGATATTTTGAAAACTGCAGGGGGGTTTGGGACAAATGTTCACAAACGCCGCTCTCAGTACTTCGCATATGTTGGTTATAAAAAAGTCGTAATTTAAAAATGCGAATACGTGCAGAGAGCCAGAATTTGGCTCCAAAATATGGCTCAGGCCTCGAAATTGGGATGTTTGGGATATTTTGAAAACTGCAGGGAGGTTTAGGACAAATGTGACCAAACGCTGCTTTCAGTACTTGGAATATGTTGGGTATATAAAGTCGTAATTTCAAACTGCGAATACGTGCAGAGAGCCAGAATTTGGCTCCAAAATATGGCTCAGGCCTAGAAATTGGAATATTTGGGATATTTTGAAAACTGCAAGAGAGTTTGTGCAAAATGTGACTGACTGCCGCTTTCAGGACTTGGCATATGTTGGGTATAAAAGTCGTAATTTCAAACTGCGAATATGTGCATTAGCCAGAATTTGGCTCCAAAATTTGGCTCAGGCCTCGAAATTGGGATGTTTGGGATATTTTGAAAACTGCAGGGGGGTTTGCGACAAATATGACCAAACGCCGCTTTCAGAACTTTGCATATGTTGGGTATAAAAAGTCGTAAATTCAAAGTGCGAATACGTTCAGAGAGCCAGAATTTGGCTCCAAAAAAATGGCTCAAGCCTCGAAATTGGGATGTTTGGGATATTTTGAAAACTGCTGGGGGGTTTGGGACAGATGTAACCAAACGCCGCTTTCAGTACTTGGCATATGTTGGGTATAAAAAGTCGTAATTTCAAACTGTGAATACGTGCAAAGAGCTTGAATTTGGCTCCAAAATATGGCTCAGGCCTCAAAATTGGGATGTTTGGGATATTTTGTAAACTGCAGGGAGGTTTGGGACAAATGTGACAGAACGCCCCTTTCAGTACTTGGCATATGTTGGGTATATAAAGTCGTAATTTCAAAATGCGAATACGTGCTGAGAGCGAGAATTTGGCTCCAAAATATGGCTCAGGCCTCGAAATTAGGATATTTCTGATATTTTGAAAACTGCAGGGGAGTTTGTGCAAAATGTGACTCACTGCCGCTATCAGGACTTGGCATATGCTGGGTATAAAAAGTCATAATTTCAAACTGTGTATACGTGCATAGAGCCAGAATTTGGCTCCAAAATACGACTCAGGCCTCGAAATTGGGATGTTTAGGATATTTTGAAAATTGCAGGGGGGTTTGGGACAAATGTCACCAAACATTTCAGTACTTCGCATATGTTGGGTATAAAAAAGTCGTAATTTCAAAATACGAATTCGTTCAGAGAGCCAGAATTTGGCTCCAAAATATGGCTCAGGCCTCGAAATTGGGATGTTTAGGATATTTTGAAAACTGCAGGGGGGTTTGGGACAAATGTCACCAAACATTTCAGTACTTCGCATATGTTGGGTATAAAAAAGTCGTAATTTCAAAATACGAATTCGTTCAGAGAGCCAGAATTTGGCTCCAAAATATGGCTCAGGCCTCGAAATTGAGATGTTTGGGATATTTTGAAAACTGCATGGGGAATTGGGACAAATTTGACAAAACGCCGATTTCAGTACTTGGCATATGTTGGGTATAAAAAAGTCCCAATTTAAAACTACGAATACGTACAGAGAGCCAGAATTTGGCTCCAAAATATGGCTCAGGCCTCGAAATTGGGATGTTTGAGATATTTTGAAAACTGCAAGAAGGATTGAGACAAATATGACCAAATGCAGCTTTCAGTACTTGGTATATGTTGGGTATAAAAAAGTCGTAATTTCAAACTGCGAATAGGTGCAGAGAGCCAGAATTTGGCTCCAAAACATGGATCAGTCCTCGAAATTGGGATGTTTGGGATATTTTGAAAACTGCTGGGAGGTTTGGGACAAATGTGACCAAATGCCGCTTTCAGTACTTGGTATATGTTAGGTATAAAAAGTCGTAATTTCAAAGTGCGAATACGTGCAGAGAGCCAAAATTTGGCTACAAAATATGGCTCAGGCCTCGAAATTGGGATGTTTGGGATATTTTGAAAACTGCAGGGGAGTTTGTGCAAAATGTCACTCACTGCCGCTTTCAGGACTTGGCATATGTTGGGTATAAAAAGTCGTAATTTCAAACTGCGAATACGTGCATAGAGCCAGAATTTTTCTCCAAAATACGGCTCAGGCCTCAAAATTGGGATGTTTGGGATATTTTGAAAACTGCAGGGGGGTTTGGGAAAAATATGACCAAACGCACTTTCAGAACTTTGCATATGTTAGGTATAAAAAGTCGTAATTTCAAAGTGCGAATACGTGCAGAGAGCCAAAATTTGGCTACAAAATATGGCTCAGGCCTCGAAATTGGGATGTTTTGGATATTTTGAAAACTGCAGGGGGGGTTTGGGACATATGTGACCAAACGCCGCTTTCATTACTTGGCATATGTTGGGTATAAAAAAGAAGTAATATCAAACGGCGAATACGTGCAGAGAGCCAGAATTTGGCTCCAAAATATAGCTCAGGCCTCGAAATTGGGATATTTGGGATATTTCGAAAACTGCAGGGGAGTTTGTGCAAAATGTGACTCACTGCCGCTATCAAGACTTGGCATATGTTGGGTGTAAAAAGTCGTTATTTCAAACTGTGTATACGTGCATAGAGCCAGAATTTGGCTCCAAAATACGGCTCAGGCCTCGAAATTGGGATGTTTAGGATATTTTGAAAACTGCAGGGGGGTTTGTCACAAATGTCACCAAACGCTTCTTTCAGTACTTCACATATGTTGGGTATAAAAAAGTCGTAATTTCAAACTGAGAATACGTGCAGAGAGCCAGAATTTGGCTCCAAAATATGGCTCAGGCCTCGAAATTGGGATGTTTGGGATATTTTGAAAACTGCAGGGGGGTTTGGGATGTATGTGACCAAACGCCGTTTTCATTACTAGGCACATGTTGGCTATAAAAAATCGTAATTTCAAACGGCGAATACGTGCAGAGAGCCAAAATTTGGGTCCAAAATATGGCTCAGGCCTCGAAATTGGGATGTTTGGGATATTTTGAAAACTGCAAGGGGGTTTCGGACATATGTGACCAAACGGCGCTTTCATTACTTGGCATATGTTGGGTATAAAATAGTCGTAATTTCAAACGGCGAATACGTGCAGAGAGCCAGAATTTGGCTCCAAAATATAGCTCAGGCCTCGAAATTGGGATTTTTGGGGAATTTCGAAAACTGCAGGGGAGTTTGTGCGAAATGTGACTCACTGCCGCTTTCAGTACTTGGCATATATTGGGTATAAAAAAGTCGTAATTTCAAACTGCGAATACGTGCAGAGAGCCTGAGTTTGGCTCCAAAATATGGCTCATGCCTCGAAATTGGGATTTTTGGGGAATTTCGAAAACTGCAGGGGAATTTGTGCAGAATGTGACTCACTGGCGCTTTCAGTACTTGGCATATGTTGGGTATAAAAATCATAATATCAAACTGCGAATACGTGCAGAGAGCCAAAATTTGGCTCCAAAATATGGCTCAGGCCTCGATATTGTGATGTTTGGGATATTTTGAAAACTGCAGGGAGGTTTGGGACAAATATAACCAAACGCCGCTTTCAACACTTGGCATATGTTGGGTATAAAAAAATCGTAATTTCATACTGACGAATACGTGCAGAGAGCGAGAAGTTGGCTCCAAAATATGGCTCAGGCCTCGAAATTGGGATATTTGGGATATTTCGAAAACTGTAGGGGAGTTTGTGCAAAATTTGACTCACTGCTGCTTTCAGGACTTGGCATATGTTGGGTATAAAAAGTCGTAATTTCAAACTGCGAATACGTGCATAGAGCCAGAATTTGGCTCCAAAATATTGCTCAGTCCTCGAAATTGGGTAGTTTGGGATATTTTGAAAACTGCTGGGGAGTTTGGGACAAATATGACCAAACGCTGCTTACAGAACTTGGCATTTGTTGGGTATAAAAAGTCGTAATTTCAAACTGCGAATACGTGCAGAGAGCCAAAATTTGGCTCCAAAATATGGCTCAGGCCTCGAAATTGTGATGTTTGGGATATTTTGAAAACTGCTGGGGGGTTTGGGATATATGTGACCAAACGCCACTTTCATTACTAGGCACATGTTGGCTATAAAAAAGTCGTAATTTCAAACCGCGAATACGTGCAGAGAGCCAGAAGTTGGCTTCAAAATATGGCTAAGGCCTCGAAATTGGGATGTTTGGGATATTTTGAAAACTGCAGGGGGGGTTTGGGACAAATGTGACCAAACGCCGCTTTCAGTACTTGGCATATGTTGGGTATAAAAAAGTCGTAATTTCAAACTGCGAATACGTGCAGAGAGCCAGAATTTCGCTCCAAAATATTGCTCAAGCCTCGAAATTGGGATATTTGGGATATTTCGAAAACTGCAGGGGAGTTTGTGCGAAATGTGACTCACTGCCGCTTTCAGTACTTGGCATATGTTGGGTATAAAAAAGTCGTAAATTCAAACTGCGTATACGTGCATAGAGCCAGAATTTGGCTCCAAAGTACGGCTCAGGCCTCGAAATTGGGATGTTTAGGATATTTTGAAAACTGCTGGAGGGTATGGGACAAATGTCACCAAACGCCGCTTTCAGTAATTGGCATATGTTGGGTATAAAAAAGTCGCAATTTCAAACTACGAATACGTGCAGAGAGCCAGAATTTGGCTCCAAAATATGGCTCAGGCCTCGAAATTGGGATGTTTGGGATATTTTGAAAACTGCAAGAAGGATTGAGACAAATGTGACCAAACGCCACTTTCAGTACTTGGTATATGTTGGGTATAAAAAAGTCGTAATTTCAATCTGCGAATACGTGCATAGAGCCAGAATTTGGCTCCAAAATATGGCTCAGGCCTCGAAATTGGGATGTTTGGGATATTTTGAAAACTGCTGGGAGGTTTGGGACAAATGTGACCAAATGCCGCTTTCAGTACTTGGTATATGTTGGGTATAAAAAGTCGTAATTTCAAACTGCGAATACGTGCATAGAGCCAGAATTTGGCTCCAAAATACGGCTCAGGCCTCGAAATTGGGATGTTTGGGATATTTTGAAAACTGCAGGGGAGTTTGGGACAGATGTAACCAAACGCCGCTTTCAGTACTTGCCATATGTTGGGTATAAAAAGTCGTAATTTCAAACTGCGAATACGTGCAAAGAGCTTGTATTTGGCTCTAAAATATGGCTCAGGCCTCGAAATTGGGATGTTTGGGATATTTTGTAAACTGTAGGGAGGTTTGTGACAGATGTAACCAAACGCCGCTTTCAGTACTTGGCATATGTTGGGTATAAAAAGTCGTAATTTCAAACTGTGAATACGTGCAGAGATCCAGAATTTGGCTCTATAATATGGCTCAGGCCTCGAAATTAGGATATTTGAGATATTTTGAAAACTGCAGGGAGGTTTGGGACAAATGTGACCAAACACCGCTTTCAGTACTTGGAATGTGTTGGGTATATAAAGTCGTAATTTCAAACTGCGAATACGTGCAGAGAGCGAGAATTTGGCTCCAAAATATAGCTCAGGCCTCGAAATTGGGATGTTTGGGATATTTTGAAAACTGCAGGGGGGTTTCGGACATACGTGTCCAAACGGCGCTTTCAATACTTGGCATATGTTGGGTATAAAATAGTCGTAATTTCAAACGGCGAATACGTGCAGAGAGCCAGAATTTGGCTCCAAAATATAGCTCAGGCCTCGAAATTGGGATATTAGGGATATTTCGAAAACTGCAGTGGAGTTTGTCCAAAATGTGACTCACTGCCGCTATCAGGACTTGGCATGTGTTGGGAATAAAAAGTCGTTATTTCAAACTGTGTATACGTGCATAGAGCCAGAATTTGGCTCCAAAATACGGCTCAGGCCTCAAAATTGGGATGTTTGGGATATTTTGAAAACTGCAGGGGGGTTTGGGAAAAATATGACCAAACGCACTTTCAGAACTTTGCATATGTTAGGTATAAAAAGTCGTAATTTCAAAGTGCGAATACGTGCAGAGAGCCAAAATTTGGCTACAAAATATGGCTCAGGCCTCGAAATTGGGATGTTTTGGATATTTTGAAAACTGCAGGGGGGGTTTGGGACATATGTGACCAAACGCCGCTTTCATTACTTGGCATATGTTGGGTATAAAAAGTCGTAATTTCAAACTGCGAATACGTGCAAAGAGCTTGTATTTGGCTCCAAAATATGGCTAAGGCCTCGAAATTGGGATGTTTGGGATATTTTGAAAACTGCAGGGGGGGGGGTTTTGGGACAAATGTGACCAAACACCGCTTTCAGTACTTGGCATATGTTGGGTATAAAAAATTCGTAATTTCATACTGTGAATATGTGCAGAGAGCCAGAAGTTGGCTCCAAAATATGGCTCAGGCCTCGAAATTGGGATATTTGGGATATTTCGAAAACTGTAGGGGAGTTTGTGCAAAATTTGACTCACTGCTGCTTTCAGGACTTAGCATATGTTGGGTATAAAATGTCGTAATTTCAAACCGCGAATACGTGCATGGAGCCAGAATTTGGCTCCAAAATATTGCTCAGTCCTCGAAATTGGGATGTTTGGGATATTTTGAAAACTGAAGGAGGGTTTGGGACAAATATGACCAAACGCCGCTTTCAGAACTTGGCATATGTTGGGTATAAAAAGTCGTAATTTCAAACTGCGAAAACGTGCAGAGAGCTTGAATTTGGCTTTTAAAATATGGCTCAGGCCTTGAAAGTGGGATGTTTGGGATATTTTGAAAACTGCAGGGGGGGTTTGGGACAAATGTGACCAAACGCTGCTTTCAGTACTTGGCATACGTTGGGTATAAAAAAGTCGTAATTTCAAACTGCGAATACGTGCAGACAGCCAGAGTTTGGCTCCAAAATATGGCTCACACCTCGAAATTGGGATGTTTGGGATATTTCGAAAACTGCAGGGGAGTTTGTGCAAAATGTGACTCACTGCCCCTTTCAGTACTTGGCATATGTTGGGTATAAAAATCGTAATATCAAACTGCGAATACGTGCAGAGAGCCAGAATTTGGCTCCAAAATATGGCTCAGGCCTCGATATTGTGATGTTTGGGATATTTTGAAAACTGCAGGGAGGTTTGGGACAAATGTAACCAAACGGCGCTTTCAGTACTTGGCATATGTTGGGTATTAAAAATTCGTAATTTCATACTGCGAATACGTGCAGAGAGCCAGAATTTGGCTCCAAAATATTGCTCAGTCCTCGAAATTGGGATGTTTGGGATATTTTGATAACTGCAGGGGAGTTTGAGCAAAATGTGACTCACTGCCGCTTTCAGTTCTTGGCATATGTGGGGTATAAAAATTGGTAATTTCAAACTGCGAATACGTGCAGAGAGCCAGAATTTGGCTCCAAAATATGGCTCAGGCCTCAAAATTGGGATATTTGGGATATTTCGAAAACTGCAGGGGAGTTTGTGCGAAATGTGACTCACTGTCGCTTTCCGGACTTGGCATATGTTGGGTTAAAAATGTCGTAATTTCAAACTGCGAATACGTGCATAGAGCCAGAATTTGGCTCCAAAATATGGATCAGGCCTCGAAATTGGGATGTTTGGGATATTTTGAAAACTGCAAGGGGGTTTGGGACAAATGTGACCAAACGCTGCTTTCAGTACTTGGTATATGTTGGGTAAAAAAAAGTCGTAATTTCAAACTGCGAATACGTGCAGAGATCCAGAATTTGGCTCCAAAATATGGTTCAGGCCTCGAAATTATGATGTTTGGGATATTTTGAAAACTGCAGGGAGGTTTGAAACAAATGTGACCAAACGCCGCTTACAGTACTTGGCATATGTTGGGTATAAAAAAGTGGTAATTTTAAACTGCGAATACGTGCAGAGCGCCAGAATTTGGCTCCAAAATATGGCTCATGCCTTAAAAATTGGGATATTTGGGATATTTCGAAAACTGCAGGGGAGTTTGTGCGAAATGTAACTCACTGCCGCTTTCAGGACTTGGCATATGTTGGGTATAAAAATCGTAATATCAAACTGCGAATATGTGCAGAGAGCTAGAATTTGGCTCCAAAATATGGCTCAGGCCTCGATATTGTGATGTTTGGGATATTTTGAAAACTGCTGGGAGGTTTGGGACAAATATAACCAAACGCCGCTTTCAACACTTGGCATATGTTGGGTATAAAAAATTCGTAATTTCATACTGCGAATACGTGCATAGAGCCAGAATTTGGCTCCAAAATATGGCTCAGGCCTCGAAATTGGGTAGTTTGGGATATTTTCGATTCTTTGAACGATTCTTCGCGGCAGGTTAACGATTCTTCGCGGCAGGGGATCGTATTCCAGGGACCATAGGATTAAGGACTTGCCCGAAACGCTACGCGTACTAGTGGCTGTACAAGAATGTAACGACTCTTGTATATATCTCAAAAAAAAAAAAAAAAAAAAAAAAAAAATTGAAAACTGCAGTTGAGTTTGAGCAAAATGTGACTCACTGCCGCTTTTAGTATTTGGCATATGTTGGGTATAAAAAATTCGTAATTTCATACTGCGAATACGTGCAGAGAGCCAGAAGTTGGCTCCAAAATATGGCTCAGGCCTCGAAATTGGGATATTTGGGATATTTCGAAAACTGTAGGGGAGTTTGTGCAAAATTTGACTCACTGCCGCTTTCAGGACTTGGCATATGTTGGGTATAAAAATTCGTAATTTCAAACTGAGAATACGTGCATAGAGCCAGAATTTGGCTCCAAAATATTGCTCAGTCCTCGAAATTGGGATGTTTGGGATATTTTGAAAACTGCAGGGGGGTTTGGGACAAATATGACCAAACGCTGCTTACAGAACTTGGCATATGTTGGGTATAAAAATTCATAATTTCAAACTGCGAATACGTGCAGAGAGCTTGAATTTGGCTCCAAAATATGGCTCAGGCCATGAAAGTGGGATGTTTGGGATTTTTTGAAAACTGCAGGGGAGTTTGAGCAAAATGTGACTCACTGCCGCTTTCAGTACTTGGCATATGTTGGGTATAAAAATTCGTAATTTCAAACTGCGAATGCGTGCAGAGTGCCAGAATTTGGCTCCAAAATATGGCTCAGGCCTCGAAATTGGGATATTTGGGATATTTCGAAAACTGCAGGGGGGTTTGGGACAAATGTGACCAAACACTGCTTTCAGTACTTGGTATATGTTGGGTAAAAAAAAAGTCGTAATTTCAAACTGCGAATACGTGCAAAGAGTCAGAATTTGGCTCCAAAATATGGCTCAGTCCTCGAAATTATGATGTTTGGGATATTTTGAAAACTGCAGGGGAGTTTGTGCGAAATGTGACTCACTGCCGCTTTCAGGACTTGGCATATGTTGGGTATAAAATGTCGTAATTTCAAACCGCGAATAAGTGCATAGAGCCAGAATTTGGTCCCAAAATATGGCTAAGGCCTCGAAATTGGGATGTTTGGGATAGTTTGAAAACTGCAGAGGAGTTTGTGCGAAATGTGACTCACTGCCGCTTTCAGGACTTGGCATATGTTGGGTATAAAATATCGTAATTTCAAACCGCGAATACGTGAATAGAGACAGAATTTGGTTTCAAAATATGGCTCAGGCCTCGAAATTGGGATGTTTGGGATATTTTGAAAACTGCAGGTGGGTTTGGGACAATTTTGACCAAACGCCTCTTTCAGTACTTGGTAAATGTTGGGTAAAAAACAGTTGTAATTTCAAACTGCGAATACGTGCAGAGAGCCAGAACTTGGCTCCAAAATATGGCTCAGGCCTCGTTATTATGATGTTTGGGATATTTTGAAAACTGCAGGGGGGTTTGGGACAAATATGACCAAACGCTGCTTACAGAACTTGGCATATGTTGGGTATAAAAAGTCATAATTTCAAACTGCGAATACGTGCAGAGAGCTTGAATTTGGCTCCAAAATATGGCTCAGGCCATGAAAGTGGGATGTTTGGGATATTTTGAAAACTGCAGGCGAGTTTGAGCAAAATATGACTCACTGCCGCTTTCAGTACTTGGCATTTGTTGGGTATAAAAAATTCGTAATTTCAAACTGCGAATACGTACAGAGAGCCAGAATTTGGCTCCAAAATATTGCTCAAGCCTCGAAATTGGGATATTTGGGATATTTCGAAAACTGCAGGGGAGTTTGTGCGAAATGTGACTCACTGCCGCTTTCAGTACTTGGCATATGTTGGGTATAAATTAAAAGTCGTAAATTCAAACTGCGAATACGTGCAGATAGCCTGAGTTTGGCCCCAAAATATGGCTCACGCCTCGAAATTGGGATGTTTGGGGTATTTCGAAAACTGTAGGGGGGTTTGTTGGAAATGTGACTCACTGCCGCTTTCAGGACTTGGCATATGTTGGGTATAAAATGTCGTAATTTCAAACCGCGAATACTTGCATGGAGCAAGAATTTGACTCTAAAATATGGCTCAGACCTCGAAATTGGGTTGTTTGGGATATTTTGAAAACTGCAGGGGGGTTTGGGACAAATGTTCACAAACGCCGCTCTCAGTACTTCGCATATGTTGGTTATAAAAAAGTCGTAATTTAAAAATGCGAATACGTGCAGAGAGCCAGAATTTGGCTCCAAAATATGGCTCAAGCCTCGAAATTGGGATATTTGGGATATTTCGAAAACTGCAGGGGAGTTTGTGCGAAATGTGACTCACTGCCGCTTTCAGTACTTGGCATATGTTGGGTATAAATTAAAAGTCGTAAATTCAAACTGCGAATACGTGCAGATAGCCTGAGTTTGGCTCCAAAATATGGCTCACGCCTCGAAATTGGGATGTTTGGGGTATTTCGAAAACTGTAGGGGGGTTTGTTGGAAATGTGACTCACTGCCGCTTTCAGGACTTGGCATATGTTGGGTATAAAATGTCGTAATTTCAAACCGCGAATACTTGCATGGAGCAAGAATTTGACTCTAAAATATGGCTCAGACCTCGAAATTGGGTTGTTTGGGATATTTTGAAAACTGCAGGGGGGTTTGGGACAAATGTTCACAAACGCCGCTCTCAGTACTTCGCATATGTTGGTTATAAAAAAGTCGTAATTTAAAAATGCGAATACGTGCAGAGAGCCAGAATTTGGCTCCAAAATATGGCTCAGGCCTCGAAATTGGGATGTTTGGGATATTTTGAAAACTGCAGGGAGGTTTAGGACAAATGTGACCAAACGCCGCTTTCAGTACTTGGAATATGTTGGGTATATAAAGTCGTAATTTCAAACTGCGAATACGTGCAGAGAGCCAGAATTTGGCTCCAAAATATGGCTCAGGCCTAGAAATTGGAATATTTGGGATATTTTGAAAACTGCAAGAGAGTTTGTGCAAAATGTGACTCACTGCCGCTTTCAGGACTTGGCATATGTTGGGTATAAAAGTCGTAATTTCAAACTGCGAATATGTGCATTAGCCAGAATTTGGCTCCAAAATTTGGCTCAGGCCTCGAAATTGGGATGTTTGGGATATTTTGAAAACTGCAGGGGGGTTTGCGACAAATATGACCAAACGCCGCTTTCAGAACTTTGCATATGTTGGGTATAAAAAGTCGTAAATTCAAAGTGCGAATACGTTCAGAGAGCCAGAATTTGGCTCCAAAAAAATGGCTCAAGCCTCGAAATTGGGATGTTTGGGATATTTTGAAAACTGCTGGGGGGTTTGGGACAGATGTAACCAAACGCCGCTTTCAGTACTTGGCATATGTTGGGTATAAAAAGTCGTAATTTCAAACTGTGAATACGTGCAAAGAGCTTGAATTTGGCTCCAAAATATGGCTCAGGCCTCAAAATTGGGATGTTTGGGATATTTTGTAAACTGCAGGGAGGTTTGGGACAAATGTGACAGAACGCCCCTTTCAGTACTTGGCATATGTTGGGTATATAAAGTCGTAATTTCAAAATGCGAATACGTGCTGAGAGCGAGAATTTGGCTCCAAAATATGGCTCAGGCCTCGAAATTAGGATATTTCTGATATTTTGAAAACTGCAGGGGAGTTTGTGCAAAATGTGACTCACTGCCGCTATCAGGACTTGGCATATGCTGGGTATAAAAAGTCATAATTTCAAACTGTGTATACGTGCATAGAGCCAGAATTTGGCTCCAAAATACGACTCAGGCCTCGAAATTGGGATGTTTAGGATATTTTGAAAATTGCAGGGGGGTTTGGGACAAATGTCACCAAACATTTCAGTACTTCGCATATGTTGGGTATAAAAAAGTCGTAATTTCAAAATACGAATTCGTTCAGAGAGCCAGAATTTGGCTCCAAAATATGGCTCAGGCCTCGAAATTGGGATATTTAGGATATTTTGAAAACTGCAGGGGGGTTTGGGACAAATGTCACCAAACATTTCAGTACTTCGCATATGTTGGGTATAAAAAAGTCGTAATTTCAAAATACGAATTCGTTCAGAGAGCCAGAATTTGGCTCCAAAATATGGCTCAGGCCTCGAAATTGAGATGTTTGGGATATTTTGAAAAATGCATGGGGAATTGGGACAAATTTGACAAAACGCCGATTTCAGTACTTGGCATATGTTGGGTATAAAAAAGTCGCAATTTAAAACTACGAATACGTACAGAGAGCCAGAATTTGGCTCCAAAATATGGCTCAGGCCTCGAAATTGGGATGTTTGAGATATTTTGAAAACTGCAAGAAGGATTGAGACAAATATGACCAAATGCAGCTTTCAGTACTTGGTATATGTTGGGTATAAAAAAGTCGTAATTTCAAACTGCGAATAGGTGCAGAAAGCCAGAATTTGGCTCCAAAACATGGATCAGTCCTCGAAATTGGGATGTTTGGGATATTTTGAAAACTGCTGGGAGGTTTGGGACAAATGTGACCAAATGCCGCTTTCAGTACTTGGTATATGTTAGGTATAAAAAGTCGTAATTTCAAAGTGCGAATACGTGCAGAGAGCCAAAATTTGGCTACAAAATATGGCTCAGGCCTCGAAATTGGGATGTTTGGGATATTTTGAAAACTGCAGGGGAGTTTGTGCAAAATGTCACTCACTGCCGCTTTCAGGACTTGGCATATGTTGGGTATAAAAAGTCGTAATTTCAAACTGCGAATACGTGCATAGAGCCAGAATTTTTCTCCAAAATACGGCTCAGGCCTCAAAATTGGGATGTTTGGGATATTTTGAAAACTGCAGGGGGGTTTGGGAAAAATATGACCAAACGCACTTTCAGAACTTTGCATATGTTAGGTATAAAAAGTCGTAATTTCAAAGTGCGAATACGTGCAGAGAGCCAAAATTTGGCTACAAAATATGGCTCAGGCCTCGAAATTGGGATGTTTTGGATATTTTGAAAACTGCAGGGGGGGTTTGGGACATATGTGACCAAACGCCGCTTTCATTACTTGGCATATGTTGGGTATAAAAAAGAAGTAATATCAAACGGCGAATACGTGCAGAGAGCCAGAATTTGGCTCCAAAATATAGCTCAGGCCTCGAAATTGGGATATTTGGGATATTTCGAAAACTGCAGGGGAGTTTGTGCAAAATGTGACTCACTGCCGCTATCAAGACTTGGCATATGTTGGGTGTAAAAAGTCGTTATTTCAAACTGTGTATACGTGCATAGAGCCAGAATTTGGCTCCAAAATACGGCTCAGGCCTCGAAATTGGGATGTTTAGGATATTTTGAAAACTGCAGGGGGGTTTGTCACAAATGTCACCAAACGCTTCTTTCAGTACTTCACATATGTTGGGTATAAAAAAGTCGTAATTTCAAACTGAGAATACGTGCAGAGAGCCAGAATTTGGCTCCAAAATATGGCTCAGGCCTCGAAATTGGGATGTTTGGGATATTTTGAAAACTGCAGGGGGGTTTGGGATGTATGTGACCAAACGCCGTTTTCATTACTAGGCACATGTTGGCTATAAAAAATCGTAATTTCAAACGGCGAATACGTGCAGAGAGCCAAAATTTGGGTCCCAAAATATGGCTCAGGCCTCGAAATTGGGATGTTTGGGATATTTTGAAAACTGCAAGGGGGTTTCGGACATATGTGACCAAACGGCGCTTTCATTACTTGGCATATGTTGGGTATAAAATAGTCGTAATTTCAAACGGCGAATACGTGCAGAGAGCCAGAATTTGGCTCCAAAATATAGCTCAGGCCTCGAAATTGGGATTTTTTGGGGAATTTCGAAAACTGCAGGGGAGTTTGTGCGAAATGTGACTCACTGCCGCTTTCAGTACTTGGCATATATTGGGTATAAAAAAGTCGTAATTTCAAACTGCGAATACGTGCAGAGAGCCTGAGTTTGGCTCCAAAATATGGCTCATGCCTCGAAATTGGGATTTTTGGGAATTTCGAAAACTGCAGGGGAATTTGTGCAGAATGTGACTCACTGGCGCTTTCAGTACTTGGCATATGTTGGGTATAAAAATCGTAATATCAAACTGCGAATACGTGCAGAGAGCCAAAATTTGGCTCCAAAAATATGGCTCAGGCCTCGATATTGTGATGTTTGGGATATTTTGAAAACTGCAGGGAGGTTTGGGACAAATATAACCAAACGCCGCTTTCAACACTTGGCATATGTTGGGTATAAAAAATCGTAATTTCATACTGACGAATACGTGCAGAGAGCGAGAAGTTGGCTCCAAAATATGGCTCAGGCCTCGAAATTGGGATATTTGGGATATTTCGAAAACTGTAGGGGAGTTTGTGCAAAATTTGACTCACTGCTGCTTTCAGGACTTGGCATATGTTGGGTATAAAAAGTCGTAATTTCAAACTGCGAATACGTGCATAGAGCCAGAATTTGGCTCCAAAATATTGCTCAGTCCTCGAAATTGGGTAGTTTGGGATATTTTGAAAACTGCTGGGGAGTTTGGGACAAATATGACCAAACGCTGCTTACAGAACTTGGCATTTGTTGGGTATAAAAAGTCGTAATTTCAAACTGCGAATACGTGCAGAGAGCCAAATTTGGCTCCAAAATATGGCTCAGGCCTCGAAATTGTGATGTTTGGGATATTTTGAAAACTGCTGGGGGGTTTGGGATATATGTGACCAAACGCCACTTTCATTACTAGGCACATGTTGGCTATAAAAAAGTCGTAATTTCAAACCGCGAATACGTGCAGAGAGCCAGAAGTTGGCTCCAAAATATGGCTAAGGCCTCGAAATTGGGATGTTTGGGATATTTTGAAAATTGCAGTGGGGTTTGGGACAAATGTCACCAAACGCCGCTTTCAGTACTTCGCATATGTTGGGTATAAAAAAGTCGTAATTTCAAACTGAGAATACGTGCAGAGAGCCAGAATTTGGCTCCAAAATATAGCTCAGGCCTCGAAATTGGGCTATTTGGGATGTTTCCAAAACTGCAGGGGAGTTTGTGCAAAATGTGACTCACTGCCGCTATCAG